>NW_015549590.1:2901903-2917572 GCF_001515605.1 Sinocyclocheilus anshuiensis | reverse complement strand
GATCAGGTTTCCCAGTTTACAAATATCAGCATAGGTCCATTATTAGAGTGAGGTAGGCAGTAAGATTTCTTAACCCTTTCCCTGTCCATCAGATCAGCCGTCATTTGCATTGTACTCCATTGCAACGGGGGCTGTTTGATATTCAGCATTGTGCTACTGTGATAGCACGCGGCTTGCAGGAGGAAATGAAGGCATGCATTGTGTTCAGCAACTCCGCAGAGGAACAAAATCGCATGAAAAGTTCACAGACTTTCCCACACCTCCATGTTGAGCTCCGTTACTGAAAATAAGTGCGGCGCTCTGATAAAAGTGGCTGTAGCTTCTTGGCACCGTGCCGTTCTCTGATCGTTTCTGACACTCTCAGATGGTGTGCAGCCTTGCAAGCAAACTACACATGACCCAAATTAGCGCTAAGCTATAATAATGAGGTTAGAAATGGCCCGGTTCCGAATGATCAGAGACCTGCAGGTTCAAAGCGCTACGGCTGCTGCCTTGACTGCTAATGATGTGTTGAGAGAAAGAGAAAAGATGAAAAAAAGGGGAGAAGGCTGATTAAGACTTGCTCAAGCTCTCCCACCAGCTCTTCAGACTGGTAGGGGTGAATCGGTGGGTAGAGGTTACTGCAGGTTGGACCTTTAAGTACAAGAAAATCAAGAGAGCCGATCATGCAAAGCATCTTAAGTGCGATTTCTTCTGAATTGGCTTCCAGGGAAAAACAGCATGCCGTCTCAAAGAGGATTTGCCTCGGCAGTGATCGAGACCCGAATATTCTCGTCAGCAGTGATGGGCTCAAACTCAGCATGTTGGTAATCGTCAAGAAAACGTTAGCTCTTTAGCAACGAGATTCTCCGGCAGTCTATTTCCAAGGGCTCTCTAATCGGTAATGAACCACATCCACCCCTTACTATAGTGCTGTCAGCTGTGAGCCCGCATGCATACTGTCTTTAACGCGGATGTGTGACGACGTAGCTTCAATTCTCCTGCTTCGAGCCCAGTGCCGAGGTACTGAAAGGAGTGTCAACTGGTGCATGCTGGGATATTTCCAGCTGAGATCACACCAAACAATCAGTCATGAAAAGACACATATGTGTCATGTGGACGAGAACTGACTGATGGTGCATGATTAACAGCTCAGATGTGAATGGCTGCTTGTGTTGCGAGTGTTTTTGTTTTAGAAAATTTGCCCTGGTTCTCACAGTAACTTTGTGGGTCAAGTTACAGGCCGTTTTTAATTACTGACAGTTCATTTACCTTTTTTGTTTATGTATGTTGGTATGTTAACCACATTGTTTAACCCGAATAAGATTAAATGCAAAGCTTCACAATCTTTGAGTAAACTCTCTGTCTGAATTGTATATCTATTTACAGAATCCGGTTCCAATTTCTACATGCTAGTTTAACAAACAAGACTTATTCGTTCAACGCAATAGTATGTTTTGTTTCCTATGGGATATGATATCAACTATCATGCATATACCTCATTTGTTCTATACTGAAAGACAGGAAATGATAAAGCATGCTAAGATTTGCTTTGACATCTAATGTCTTTCAGTTTTGAATTGTTCCTTCTGGACATTTTAGAAACAAAATTCTTACTGTATCAGATATGCAGTGTCTGGATGACATTCAAATGTTCAGTGTACTTATAAGAATAGTTCATAATAATTGCTTTATAAGGAAAATATGTACAGAGGTGTTACATTTAATGTGCATGGCCCTGTATTACAGAGATCAGAGAAAACATTGAGGCTTGGGCTTGTATTGGCGGTATAATATTCAGAGCAATAAAATTGAAGGCATAACACAGATATCTTGTGCCTCAAGGCTTGGAATTATGGGTAGTCCCAGTGGGGGCATCAGTAAAGTGTTCCAAAAACTCTCAAACACTTCTCATAAACAGTCCAGTCAGTTTCTCACATCTGTACCGCTCAGAGCAATCAAAACCCGGCTCTGTGTTTCTGAACAGATTTATTGCAGCAGCAGAAGCCTTAAATCAAGCTAATGGTTTGATGTGATATACTTCTGAAATAATCTGGGAAAGCTGACGATAGAAGTACAAACAACAATGTGCTATTTTTTTGTGGTTAAATACGAACAAAACCAGGCCTGTGCACTGCAATTGGTTTTTCATTCCTTGCTCTTCAAATTGAGCATGAAAATAATTAAAGCACATTTATTCACCGACTTGAAATATTTATACAGCATTTTGCCTCACTGTTCATAAAGATATCCACTCTGATCATATTTGATCAGCAACCACAATAAATGTAACGTTTAATATTTGAAAAGGGAGCCATAAATCAGGTTAATACAGGGCCCCTGTGGACGCTGCGAGGTGTTCGGTGTATCTGGCTTTAATTAAAAAGTTGGGGAAAGAGAGGCAGATTTTGGGGGTGTTGAGGGGATATGTTTTCTGATGTTTAGTGGAAGGGGCCTAGCTAATGGTTCGTAAGCTTGCTTGTGGGTGCAGGCGGCATGTAGCTAAGCCAGATGAGCCAGAAGTGTGGTTCTGAGAGAGAGCAGTTAGCAAGCATCCATTTGAAGCAATTTTGGCACCGGGCCCTTTATATTCCACGCATTTGTCCACCTGCAAATTCGGGAAGACCACCAGCTGTGAAGTTTTAAAGACCTTTTAATATTCTAGCGGCTGTGTTCCTCGCCACATCAGAAGGCTGTACAATTGCTTTTTTCTTTTCTTTCTCCTCCATCAGCACCCTTCAGGATTTCTCCTCTGCATCTGTTTAAGTCTGATGGTGGAGGTGATCTGATTTATTCAGAGTGCTCTGAATTGCGTTATGCTGGCCTATAGCAATCACACAAGTCAAGACATCCACTGTACTGCCACTGGGGAGCTTTTTTCAAAGGTTACCCCACATGAGTTATAATAGAGCTCAGAAAATGTACTCTGTTTTATAAAGGGCACTGTTTTATTGGTTCTGCCCTGCCAAGCCGTGTAGCTGGAAAAAAAATAACCACTTCCACAGCTCCGGGCAGATATTTCTGAAGTATTTATAAAAGGGTGCAACAAGTTGGCAGAGACTGCAGATGACACTTTGCTTGATCTGTTTGAAAGGTCATTATGTATTTTAAAAAATACTAAGTAACTGTGTACATTTAATATAAAGTAATAACTGTTCAGAGAATAGAACAACTTCATGCCACCTTCATGTCTTCAGTTCCAAACTTTTTTGATTTTCTTTCTTACATGAAACATTTACATTTTTTAATTTGGCAGTCAGTTTAATCCAAAGCAACTTTCATCAGTTCATTCAGTCCCTGGGAATCAAACCTATGACACTGGTGTTGCTAGCGCCATGCTCAACCGTTTGAGATACATGAATGCTTCAAAAGGAAGAGTTTAGCTAGTTTCGAGAGTATTCACACTATTCTTTTCTTTCCTCTTCCAGTGGAAGTGCCAAAAACAGCAAAAAGCACTATGGAGGTATTAAAAGAGTGGTGCATATGACTATATTCTAAGTCTTCTGATGCTATTAATTTAATTTAATAAATGTAATATTCACTGATAATCATCTCCTCTACCACAACTCTTTCATGTTTGTACATATGAAAAAATGACATATATGCACATATTCAAACTGCATGAAATTGAAGATTTTTTGTAAATAAATTTGATTTTACTTATTTATTATAAGTAATTACAAAATTAATTTGCTGTTATTATATTATGATATTACTATTACTGTTATGATAAATTCATGGTGCTTTGTGTTTGTTTTTGTTGTTTGATCGCCTTCTCACTTTCATTGCATTAAAAAAGCAGCATGAACATCCAACATTTTTCATTTGTAGTCAGAAGCTGAAAAAAGTAATGTGAGTTTGGAACGACATGAGGGTGAGTATATCCATATTGGTACATCACATTAAATTCTTGTTCGTAGTTTATTTGCACATCCCTCTGTGTTACAGTCTCTGACAAAGTACGCTGCAGTCCTTACAGTGAAACCATAGAGGATATCCAGGTTAGTCATAAAATAGATCTGAGTCACTGACCCTCTGGATGTGTGTGTGAGCATGTGCACGTTTGTGTGTGCGTGCAAGCTTGTGAAAGAGAGGAACTCAGCCAAAAACCTATCATGCCTCAAAGCACCGCTGAATGATTCTCCATAATTTTGTAATGACCTTTCTGTAGCGCTCATCTCGTTCATGCTGTTCGGATACGATTATCATGTTATCACTTGACATCTGGAAAAGTGTGGCTGTTTGTGTACTCTCCACGGCCCCTATAATCAAGTGCATAACTGCAAACACCTTCTTCACATTAGGTGGACGCATGAAATTATGATTTAATGCTTCCTGCATGCTGTTAGCACAGGGCCACTGGTGTTATTTCACAAAATATCCTGCTCTTTCCCCTCTTTTCTTCTTCTAAAAAAAACATTGTTTGACTGAAGATTTCCTAATGAGCCCTATATTTGTTTTGCAGGGGTCTCATGCCGACCCAGGACACACGGCGAGCGACAAACCCGTGCAAGATCTCTAAAGCTACTTCAAAGTTTAATAGTGTTGTTGACAGCTTGCATGAAATCGCCCATTTCCAAAAAGCTGATTTCAAACAGATAAAGCCTGAGATCTTAACTCCACACCCTCACCTGGACAAAGAAGACAAACCAAGTAGCTAAAATTACACCATCTCAGGACTTCTGTGCGTGTATTTGCATGCGTGTTTGCTCTCGAGACTCGAGAAAGGATTCATCCCGCGCTTCCGTGACTTTGAAAGATAATGCTTTGATACTGGACTCGGACTGACAACTCAGAGTGGCTGAACTGTTTCCACAATATGAAGTGTTTACATACCAGACTTGAGAGTGGAAGACAGATTGCTTTCAGGATGAATTATGAACGGCTCAATGCGCTCGAGATTTGCCCATTCTTGAGGGGAAGCCCATTACAAGACGAGCAGATTGAGGTATGCGCAGACGAGATTAGCAGGGCCGCAGCCGTTCTGCTGGGTGACACTCAATGCCTGCGGTAGCGAAGCCGTTGTCGCCTGTTGCACCATGGCTTCTCCTCCGCGTCCCCACCCCCCAAAAAGCAGTGCATAGATCACCCCCATCGTACGGTTGAGACGGATGCCAATTTCCAGCAAACTCCCAGTGTACTGGAAAAGCGTTTGTCTGAAGATGAAAGGCTTCACACCCGCTGCCTACACACCGAGCCACTTCCAACACCTTCCTGCGACAGCGCGCAGCTCCGGCTCCCCACAGCTCCCTCACCTCCATCTCATGATGGAGATAATACTACTAATAACGACAAGCAGGCAGTCTGACCCGGATCAGACGTTAGTAGCCGTAGCTAATGAGCCTGATTCTGTCCTTCCGAGGATCAGGCTCAGACTCCACACACATGCAGGGAGAGTGAAAAACGACACTGACCGTAATGCAAGGTAATTGCTTCCCATTTACTCGTGCAGAGACCAAAATAGCAGCGTCTCCATAACAAACGTGTGTGGAAATGCAGGGCGTAAGGGGCCGTTTGATACGCAGAGTAGCCGCTAGCCAGCACCCTTCAAACACACATGCTTCCCAGCAGTCGGACTTTAGAGAGATGCGAGCGTTTACACAAGGGCCACAGTTGTTTTTTAACACGAGCCTGTTACCTGCATCACATCTGCAGGGTGGCCACTGGTCACCTGACTCGAGCTCTCGGTCAGAGCTTTGTGACTTGTGTGACATCCTTCATAATAGGTTTTATTGTAGAGGCAGATGAAAAAAGCCATGGTGTTTGAGCAGGAATTACATAACAGTACAATAGCAGATTGTTTTTGGAATAAATCATACGAACTCTTATCTATGTAGTTTCAGCCCTGAGAATTCATCCATGATGTGGCACAGCCCAAAAGAAAAAGAATCAAATACACCTTTAAAGAGATAATATTGGTATTGTAGAGGCAGATGAAAAAAGCCATGGTGTTTGAGCAGGAATTACATAACAGTACAATAGCAGATTGTTTTTGGAATAAATCATACGAACTCTTATCTGTGTAGTTTCAGCCCTGAGAATTCATCCATGATGTGGCACAGCCCAAAAGAAAAAGAATCAAATACAACTTTAAAGAGATAATATTGGCGTTTTCGTTGTGAAATGCAAATTATACAACCATCTGCTGTTTTTAACACCTCATTACATGCACCACAATACCGTATAGACATACACCTTACATTTACAACATCCAGGAGTACATAATCCTAGAAAGCCAAGCGTTACATGACACCAGGAAGAATCATCAGCATCATAATCATCGCCGTTATTTTCCTACATATGTCACGGTAAAGTCGGCAAGTAATTCACCAATGGCACAATTAACTTCATTAAACGGGCACAATAACAAACCAAACCTCTGCAGTGCAGTACAGCGCGCAGCCAGGTGCCGTTTCCCTCCTCTCCCCAACCCCAGAAGGCTAACCATGCTGGGTAACTGATCAACTACAGCTGCCCATTCCCGTTCCCAAGCCCAAGGCTAACAGCAGAGAGAAAAAGATAAACACAGGGAGGCTCCGGGCAACAGCCGTCACTCTCCCGACTTACCAGCACTGGCTGAACACAGCAGAGAAACCACCAGCACAATCACCAGCGTCAAGATCTTCACATTCATTTCTGCTCTCCCCTCCGTTTCCCTGCCAGTCGCTAGCTGATATACTGTAGTGGTGTGCGTGTGTGGATGGGAGGGAGAGGAGAGTGAGTGAGCGAGAGAGAAAGAGAGAGAGACTGTTTGCTCTTCAGTGTGCGCGTGTGTCTGTGTGTGTGTGTGTGGCTGAATGTGTTTGTATATCTGTGTGCAAGTGTGTGACAGCGCTGCTGAGATTGAGGGCAGGTTTCTGTCGGAGTTCTCCTGCCGTGATATGCGCGTTTCTTTTTGGGAATTGGAAGTCCGGTAGAATGAGTGTGAAGAGAGTCAGTTTGTCTTGGATAAGGAGCCCAAGTCCCTCATGTTGCTTATGTATCCCTGACTCTGGGGGTCACGGAAAAGGGGGCTTCCCCCCCTCCACAATCATCATTAACCCTCCCACTGAGAGAGAGAGAGAGAGAGCAAGAGGGCAGCTTTCTGAAATTAGCCAAACAGATACCCTTCTCAAAATTGTTTAGGTGGTGCGTGTCAGGAAACAACATCACATGAAGGAAAGATGGTTTTCTTCTCTTAAACACCTCTCATATACACGTTGACGAGTTGAACAGACCCACACAGTTCACTTCCATAAACTGGGTGGCACATTTTCTGTCCGTTTTGTGTGTGATAGAGGAAAACTTATCAGTTCTTTCAGTGTTTTCTTTGATTTGCTGATTCTGAGTCATTTGTTTTGCTCTGTGTATAGATTTCCATTCTCTGCAAGAACAAAAGGCCTGATGAAAATCTGAGCAGAGGTACACCGGGTACTGCACGAATTTTCTGTCGTCCAATAAACAGGAAGGGTTTAATTTATCATATTGAATGGTGAGTGATATGAAAAAGCCTTGAAGCGATAAAACATTTCTTATATTTTCCGTGAGTTACATGCATGTAAAGTTGATGTGTATTGTAAGCTTATTCCATTAGTTTTGTTGTTTTTTGCTTGAAATATTTGTTTTCATTTGTATTTGTATTTACAAACTCTGGTGCCATTAATCTACCACAATTTAAACTGTTTATGGCCCACCCTCTTCATTTTCAACGCCCAGATGGACATTCCCATAATCCAGTCACTAAGAGAATTAAATACAAATGTAGCTAGAGGCCAAGAGACTGGGGCAGTTGAGGATGAATTAACGTATTATGTGCTGTAATGTTGTCAGCATTGTTTTAATCAAGATGCCTGCCATATGGTTTTGTTACAAAAATATCTTCTCATTACTAGCTCAGTGTTCGTAATGCGTCATTCTGTGTCTTTCAAGACTAAATATATTGATTCGAAATACTTTGTGTTAAAAATATTTTGATCAAACAATTAATACCACTGTTGAATGATCTTTTCATTTCCAAGAGACTGAAGATGCTGTCATCTAAATTCCACTGATGCTTATTCGGGACTGAAATACATACATTTTAAACAAATTAAGTGGCTTCTCAAGGCAATCTGAATTTTGCTCTCTTAAATTCTCATTTGTGGAACCGTGGCTCCATGTGGAATTGTTTTCTGTGGTCATCCGCCCCAGGCAAGCATGTCTGTAACACCCTCTTCAGACCTAACAACATGAGCGCCTTCCATTTTAGCATGGTCCACTTGAAGCCTTCGCTCTTTGTGAAGTAATCCTCTCGGACTGTCCAATGCAAAGTCTGAAGGTGCTTATCCTCCAGCTAACTAATTTTAGCCAGGAGATAATTTGTTGAAGAACACTGTCCAGGTTTTATGTATGGCTGGTATCTGCTCAAAACATGCCTCAGTCGATTTAGGCATTTTAATGAGAGGATTAACACAAGGCAAACATAAATTTACAAAATGTAACCATAATGTCCAGTAGAGTATGAATGGCATGTTGTAATGCTGAAGAAAGATAAGAGCATGCATGACTTAAACGTGGTAGTAAAGTCCCCCCAAAATTGCACCAAATTACTTTTAATCCTCTTTGTGTGTTTGTGTGACATTTTAAGTACCTTGCATATGCTGTTTGTTCCCATTTTAAATTTGTAAAAAATGTTCTCGTTGCTTTGTTATTAGACATATTCATGATGCACCTGGCATATCTGACCTCACAGGAAGTACTTGGATGTTTACAGGAAGCACTTTGAATGCCATGCACATTGCACACTGCCGGTCAGCTACCGCTTTCACGTGCCGATGCCGTTCATCATCTGAAACCCTTCCTGATTTAACGATTTATTAATAGTGAAAAATGTCTATCCTCCCAGTTAAATTCAATTCAATCTGTGTCATAGAAAACAGCTGACGCCCACTCAATTTTAGTGATATCTATCAATATGGAAAAATCAACATGCGTTTTTTCATCCAAAGCTATAAACGGCAACTTATGACATGAAATGTTTACCTTATGATTTGCCTGCATTCTTGATTAATGTTCTTCCTGTTTGTTATCCGCCTCTTAATTGTATCTGTGTTTAGTCCAGGCATCAAACACAGTACCTGAATGAATGCGGGCGGATGTTTGTTAATGCTGTTGAGGGATCTGCTGGTTTAAAAAAAGTCGGGCTACTGAAGCACACCATCATATAGTGAGTACTGTTTTCCAGGCCTGTAAACATTGAAAAGCCAAGAACTACTTAATGTTCTGTAATGTTTAGCTAGTTTTGGCAGTGAAGCTTAATTAGTGAAATATTGAAATATACACACATTCCCCATATCAAACATCAGGTCAGTGGATGTTTAACCATGCAGTTTCTACCATTCTCGTACTGTAGATAAGGGGTTGATTTTAATCCAGTAATTTCTTTACTAATGTGCAATTTGTTTTTGTTTTTTCTGGAGCTGTGAGTTGCTTTCATGGAAATTTATTGCAGAGGATTTGTGACTATGCAGACAGTTGTTAATTTCTAGCTCATTATTTACCCTGGACCAGCCAATTATCTCCAGTGAACACTGGCTCCACTGTTGCGTGACTCGGCAGCAGCTGTCTCCATAATCCAGGTTATCCGGCCCATCAGTGAGAGCGCGCTAACATGGCTAACATGGGATGACAGTTTAGGGTCACTGTCATTTCAATAGACCAGGTTTCAAATGCTTTTCACTTCATAGTCAATGCAAAAAATCCAAAAATCACCTTTGCATGTATACACTGAGTTGCATTGTGTTGGTCTGTACAATTGTATTTTAATAGTACAGATCAATATATATTTTTTTTTTTTTCACCTTTGCATGGACACTGAGTTGAATAGAGTGCTGATCTGTACTATTGCATTTAATTATTTTTCACCTTAACATGGAAATAGAGTTGCATTGTATTTAACTATTTTATTTATTTATTTAACATTTGATCAATATTTTTTATCTTATTTTGACCGTTGCATGATCAATATGTTGATCTGCTCTGTTTTATTCATAGAGTTCAGATCTACATATTTTTTATTTTATTTTATTGGTCTTGTACAGACAGTACATATTGCAGTTAAAAGCATGTTTCTGGAAAGCCCTATGGTCCTTGTGCATAATCAATGAGCTGTCTTGTTTTTAAACAGAGATGTCTTTATACAGTCTGAAGCCCACATACTCTTTGTCATAGGTTTACTCCAGAAACCTTAAAAAAACAAACTCACAACAGCTTTGACTGTACAGCCAGCATCTAATCAGAGATGTGCATCTTTGGGATAGTTTCACAGGTGCCAGATAATGCACGCGCTGATTTTGAAGTCACGCGGCTGTCTGTGTCTCAAAGGCTCTGATGAATACATCTCTGGGATCCTTTGTAGCTGTGTGCTTAGTGGAGTTTTGTGTGCACTGGAGATACATGCCAACTTTTCTCATGGTTCTTTGGACTTCTAATGGTGCTGTTGTTTTTCTGTATGCACTGCTTTCCAGATCCTTCCTTCCTTTAGCAGTGTTTTTTCCTCTCTGCTTTCTCTCCGGTCTCTGTCATGTTAAAAAAAAACTGATCTAAAAGAAGAGATATGCTGTTCATCCAGATCCAGAGTTCATGTATTGTAGCAGTAAGATGAAAAGAAGTCAAAATAAATTGAGAGGTCGTAGAGAAAGCCAAAGCAGAGCGTGTTCCCTTTTCCTCCCCGATGATATTCTGCTTATCAGACTTGCGATCAGTTCACACCGTCGCACGCAGTTTAGAAACGGCCGACTTGGTTTGAATGGATGCTGGTTGTAAGTTCTCGGAGTTAGAAAGTAGAGTGTCATGCTGGCTGTGGATCAGAGTCTGTGGAACTGATGCAAGTTGAGAGATAAGAGACTGCTTTCTGGAAGAGCGGTAGCGGCACACGGGCCTTAAGTGTTCCTGAACAGGACTTTGAAGTCGGACAATGCCCACTCCTCCATCATCTCTAATGATCTTCATCTTCATGAATGATCTACAAATGACCACGCTATCCTCTCTCATAAATTTCTCCTGTTTACAGTTTCCGCTGCCTGGCTAATCTTAGATCCCATTAATGTGCGATAACCGATATTCCAGGTGTTGCACACTTCATGTTTAGTCTGGAACGTGTCCGAAAATGTGAGGTTGCAATCAGTGGACATGAAAAACAACAACTGTTGCACAGAAATCGTGAAACGACAAAGGAAAGTTATAATTATGCAAAACAGAGTGTTATAGCACGTTAAAGATTTTCGTATTCCAATCTTTTTTCTGTCCTCATTAGTGGTCTGCGTTCATAATTTCATCATTAGCATTAGTTAAACGTCTGCCGTTCTCTCCTCTGTGTATTGCTGCGGCAGCCTGCCAGCACCAGGGACTTTTGCAGGAAAATTGCAGTCATTTTCATGAAGAGGTCATTATTTGCTCTGATGCAATCAGGCCAAGGTGAACAAACGGTGGATTCCTGCTTTTGGCTTTGAGTGAATAGGAAATAAGAAGCCTCCATAAAAGCTATGGTGGAGTGCCAGTGTTTTGAACCCGGTCTTTGTTTCTTATCTCTGTGAAATTCGTCTTTGATGGGCTGACACCTTCCCTGTTATGATTTCTCTTTGCTTTGTCTGTGAAGAATAACTTAACAATTCACACTTCGCCGTGTAGTGTTGCCTTAGTGCGCAGAGCCGTAAATACAAATTATTTTGTGTCACGCATAAAGTCAAAATCAATAGTTCTCGAGGTGCAGCTGCGTATTGTTATAAGCTAAAATGGGCAAAAAAAGGCTAATGACCCATACTACTTAATGACTGGCTCAGAGGCCGCCGAATCCATATCATAAATCGTTCCTGTGGATCGTGCCACGATTCCCACCTGTGAGGGTGGGGGGTGGTTAAGTTCAGGTCATTTTTCAACATGATCAGGGACTCATTAGCAGCGGTTTTGTTTTGCTCTCATAGCGATAGAGAACATATGAAATCTTTTTCCTATTGTACAGAGTTCTTATTAGCAAGGTCATTCAAGGAACCTTAAGTGGTGGTTTATATGACAAAACTTGAAAATTTGGAAGAATTTTCATATTATCATATACCTGATGTCCCATTTCTGTGTTTAGCTAACATTTAACATCTCATGTGGAATTTCGAAGTTGTATTTGTGAACTTTTTGTAAGATTTAGGGACAAAGATAAAAGAAGGAAAGGGGGGAGTTAGAAAGAAACGGTGAAAGGAACAGGATCTAGCGGTGGATGTGTTGTCCTTTGTGCATTTGGCATGTTGGCAGCACTTGATAAATGGACTGTTCTGGAGGAATCCATTCACCCTTCACAGTGCCACTGACCCTTCTCTGTTACGTAGCAACTAGACCTTCAGTGGGGGAATCAGTATAGTCCACATAGCACAAATTTAGAGGAATATGTTTAAAACACTTCTTCTGTGTATTGACATGCATTTGTGTGTGTATATAGGATGTTGTTTGTTTGCTATTTCAACCAAACTTTCACGTATTCTTCTTTGTCATGCTCAGGTTGTGTTCTTGCTGAATCCCAAAGATTCATCTCTCTCTTTTTTTAGTATTTTGACTGATACCTGTGATTTAAAGGGTGAGACTGAAATGGTTTGCGTCACATTGTGCAGATTTTTCAATTTCACACTAGTCAGCACACAATGTAAGCTGCTGACTAGCATTTCAAAATAGTACTGAGAAATCTTTCATCTGTCTCATGTGGTAATTTAGCTGCTCAGACACTTTTTCTTATCTGTTATCTGTGACTTTCTATCTTCAGTACTTTTTCACAGCTGTTTTACCACAGACTCGCGAAGGATCTGCAGCTTAAATTTTATGATTACACTCATTTTAAAAATAGCAAGAAATGGCTTTTCGCATGCATTTAACCTTCATAATGTGATGGATTGGATTGAGATTGCAGGCATATGTACAAGTGTGTGTGTGTACAGTATATAGTACAGTATGTAGATACATAATTGGTACATATTTGTTGTTAAAATTTTTATTTATTGTAAATACTGTAAATAGCCCATATTTATAGCAGAAAATAACAGATTTCAGATGTGGAGAATATTACATTTTAATAAAAGATCATGGAAGATTATGGACATTTCCTACAGTATAACATTCACTAATGAATTGTGTATAATAAGACAGGCACATTCATGAAGAATTTCAATTGAGAAATTCAGTTTTGATGTATAGTTGACCTTTAGATTTGAGTCTAGCATTGTTTAGGTCTTTCTAGTTCATGAAGTGTGGGAACCTGAATTCATAGTTTGGGTCCGAGATGCATATTTTGTGACCCAAACTATGAATTCAGATCCCCACACCCACTTTGTACTGTGATTGTTAGTACTGATGTAATGAAATGCCTAAGATCCCTCAGATTAATCACATACACATGGACACTCATTTACAAGGGTGTGACTCAGCTAAATATCTTAAAATTTCTTATATAATGTGTGTGTGAATATTTTCAGTTGGTGCTCATAGTGTCCACTAATCGCTCTGTGTCGGATTACAGACATAAGGGCCATGCCTCATTCTGCCCGGGCCAAGATGACATTTGCTTCTCTGATTCAAAATATCGCAGAAGAGGCACTCTGCCATCAGCCTACTTGATTGTAATGCACAGTTTGTCCACTCATAGCCTGCAAATGAACTTCAGTGTTTGGTTCAGTCTGGATCAATCAACTTTTCTTAACTGTCCCAGTCTGCCATAGAAGGTTTGTGCACAGGGACAGAAATTTCAGTGAGGGATGTGCACTGAATGAATCATTATGTCAGTCAGTTCTGGCTTATTGATTGTGTCCTTAGGATTTCCTGAGGCGCTGTGTGCCTGGACACCAACCCTACAGACAGCCAGACCTGACCCAGAAGAGAGCGAAGCATGACATTACAGAGCACACTGTGGCCCTATCCAGTACAGGACAGTGGTAAATGCTGAGTGGCTCAAAAATGGGAGCACATTCCCAGCTCTGATCATCACATTAAGAGCTGCCAAAAAAGTCTGAGCCAACGGGAGGTACTAACAGCGTATCATCATCTTGGCCTGACTGTGAGTGCCAAATATGTCATGTAAAGCTTCTCAGATCTCAGCGATTAGAGAGTGGCTGAAACAGCTTTTTAATGTGGGAGGTAAAAGATACTCACAGCATAAGAGTGGAGCTGTCTATCTGAGAAATGTTACTGTGGCGTTAGGTGCAGGAGATCTTCTCACTTCCAAAACAGCAGCTTGAGACTAAGTAAAAGTACACTTTTAGTAACTTTAAGCAATGCAAGTTGCCTAAAATCAAGCATTGAACCATGAAAACTCCATTAACATTTTTAGTAAAGTGCTGTGTACCATTTTTCTTCCAGCATTGCAATGCAAGGCCACTGGGTTTCTGAGTCTGGTATGGAAGAACTTGACTGGTCCTCACAAAGCCCAGACCTGAACCTCAACTGTACACCTTAGGGATGAATAGGACCACCGACTGTGAGCCAGGCCTCATCACCCAACATTACTGGTTGGCCCCACTGATGCTCTTGGGTCTGAACGTGAGTAAATCCTTGAAGCCATTTACAACATCTAGTAGAAAACCTTCCCAGAAAAGTGAGAGTTATTATAGAACCAAGGGATCCTTGATGAGTGTTTCAGGTACCCTTCATTGGACTGTCAAAAAGTGATTTTTACTTTCTTGGAAACATTCATTTGACGTTGATTAGAGATGGCACAAATATATAAAATATTCTGACAAGAGACGTCTCCCAGTCCCACGAGTTAACAGTTAGTAAATTGAATTATTAGAGAGAGAATACACTACTGCGTGATGAGAAATTAAATCCATTTATCAAGCACATAATTTGCATCTCATATACTATCCTCATATAACAGGGTAAATAAACCTGCATATAATTTCACACAGTAAATTAATTTTTATTTTAATGTGTATATTGCTCGAGTCTGAGTCCCCTGAGTCTTAAGCATCTTGTGCAGTTTTTCCCTTCTCAAGGATAATTTTACTTGCTGTATTTAGAAAAAGGGTGTTATATTATGTTTTATGTTTTTTCTCCATCGTGCAGATGAGCAGAATGTCAAAATATTTAAAAGAAAACGCAACACCATCTCTAATGAGAAACAGCCAGGTTCAAATCTGTTCTGTGTTGTAACACCTCCAAAATATATTTTTGTCAGCGCACACAGTTTGAAAAAATACTTTAACAACTGGATGCATTTGTAAAATTGTGTGTCAAGGTTGTTTATGAAATATTTTGACAAAGTAAGATCATGATGCTTTATGATGCGCATTTATTTGTTTCCTACATGAAGGGAATGATGTATGTATGTGTGGATATGCATGCACACACTGCCGAGTCTCCCATTTAGGTCTCCCTTTTTTTTTTTCTTTTTTTTTGCAAATAATGATATAAAAGACTAGCAGTTATTTCCAGTGCAGTCAAAGAAATTAGTAAATTCCTATTCATAATGATGTGATGCAATATATGAATGGTAGCTTACAGGGATAGTCCACCCAAAAATGAATATTCTAAAGAATTTCAAAGAATGTTGAGAGCCAAGCAACATTGGAGCCAATTAACTTCCATTAAATGGACAAAAAGCTCTCAATTTTTTTTTTTCCGTTCCACAGAAGTCATACAGGGACAACATCAGGGTGATTACATAATGGCAGTTTTCTTCTTTTTTTTTTTTTTTTTTTG
>NW_015549590.1:2872056-2901819 GCF_001515605.1 Sinocyclocheilus anshuiensis | reverse complement strand
TGTTTAGATCTGTAAATTTGGTAATATGTGTTCTCTCTAAAATAAAAAAAGGATTATAATATTTTTCAAATGCAATTCTCTGATGGGTGAACATAGTCTTACTAGTAGTGTAAGTCAGTTTTTTTTTTTTTTTTTTTTTTTTTTGTGAATTATCCCTTTCATTTTGATCAGTAATCATTTGTGAACCTGTGGTGGTTTCTTTTAGCAATAACTATTTCAGAACCCAAGTGAAACAAACGGGCAAAAAGCACTATATCCAGAATAGCTTTTTTGAGAGCAGTGTTCCTGAGATAGTAAATTAGATCCCATATGCAAGTGCTTAGGGGTAGAAAAGAAGAGAAAAATAGTGTTGGCCATCTGTGTGCTATTTAGACTGATCCCAGCAGCCATGGCTGTTTAATTCAAAAACTGTCAGGGAGTGTCATTAGGTGCGGCCATTTTCTGGCTTCAGATTTCATTAGCCACAGGAAGGCCCACATTACCCTCAGGATTAATGTCAAGCCTCCTGGTCCAGCTCTGGAGTGCTTAGAGGAATATCTCTGACCTTTTTGTGTAAATACACTCTGATTCATTAAAGATTATGTAGACCACGGGAAAACTCTTAAACAGCTGAAGAGTGATATGCATTTGGCCTGTAAATTCATCCTTGCTGCTCTGGGAAAAGAAACCTTATTCCTGAAGCATATTTTGATTTAAAGAGGCAAAAATATCTACGTTCTTTTTAGATATTTTGAAAAATGCCAGTGGGGTCCAATGTTGTTCTTCAGAATAACTTATATTGTGATCCACAGAGGAAAGTAAGTATACAGGTTTAGGACGACATGAGGGTAAATCAATTTTGGGTGAACTACCCATTTAAAAAAATTCAAAACATCCTGCATAGTTGTTTTTGTTGTTCCGATCCAAAGCGGCTTTGTTGTTTTTTATATTCAAAATTGCATCATGAACTAAAACCACAACAGCCGAGGTGATAGTGTCTCTGGCCTTCCTTCCTTTTTTCTCCTAAAGCCTCTTTCTTGCACTTATCAGGAGGAAGAAGCGAGGGGCTACGTCAAGGCCAAAGCCAACAGCGAGCATGATAACTCAGTGAGGATGAGAGGAGTCATCACTTTTCCTGTTTTAATTAGTAACATCAGCTCCTCAACAGGCAATCATGTCATCTGCTTCCTTCCAGGCGTTGATTATAGAGTGAGGACTGCGTCACACAGACCACACGGGTAAGATATGGTGTGTTTTTAAGGCTAAATGCTGTTTTTTGTTCCCAGTTTCGAGTGAAAGATATTGCACAGAACCCGGAATATGATAAATTCAGAAGTGCAATATTCTGACAGCTGCAATAATGGAATACAATTTTCACACGGGCCCAATTGAGACATAATCAAGCCCTCGCTCTCTTACCCAGGCTCAACATGTTGATGTTTCTAGAAGCTTGCTGAATTACAAACCTGCTTCCACTCATGGGGTTTTGATTTTACCTGATTCAGGAGGTTGTTAAATGTGCACGATCATAAAGTCATTCATCACACGCTCACTGTGCGCCGGTCACAGTCCCAGTATGCAGTTCCAGGTGCACCCTTGCTGCCCACAAATCAGGGAATGGTCACAACTACATGTGATTCAGAGCGGTCTGGATGTCATATAGAATATGTATCATGATTCCATTTTAAGGTCAAACATATTCAAGGTCTGAAAAGATCTGTTTTGCTCCACTGTAAATGTGTGCATTAACCTTACCCAGGATCTGAAAACCTTCAAGAGTACAACCAATATAAATGTTCAGAATGCTTTTAAAGGGGAAAGACCTTTTGAACTGTGAATTTTCTTTTTTCAGTCATTTAAAACTGAAGACTGCTTGACAGGTTTTAAACAGAACAAAGACAAAGCTGAAGAGAACTGGTGGAAAGAGCTCTACTGTATCTTCACGTTGTTCATCGGACTGAAATGTGGGTATGTATAGTGTTGTAAGAGACTTATAGTTGTGTAAGAGCTCTAACATGTAATGTATAACTGAATCAAAGAATTTAACTGTTCAGATTCTTCATAACAATTCCGGAGTTCTGGATATTTTAATCTTTTTAATGACTTTTTATTGCTGTTTTTGTTAAGGTGGCATAAATATAATTCAATAATTAGCTTTAAATATACAATATAACAATAACAAATAATTTTCAGATTCATTTATTTTTAGAAAATATTACTGAAAGAACTCATAATGTGCATCTTTAACTACACATTGTCTTATTAACAGCCAATTAGTGACTATTGATTTAAGTCGGTGTCTTTAGCTGTAAGTTGTATGTGTTTGATTCACTAAAAAAACAGTTCTTAAGAGTCATTCATTGGGAGTCAGTACAACTCTGGCTGTGCTGTTTGTTTCTGATTCTTTCTCTTTTTTTTATACATTCAGGAACTGCTTCTGATTACAAAAGGTAAAGGTAATCTTTCCCTCATTATAATTTTTTTTTCATGTTAAGCAATAAATACTACTTTTAAAAATAAGTGTTTAGAATCCAGTCATGCCAGTATCCTAGTAAAAGCATAGAGAAGGTCACTTCATGCCATCTGATCATATCACCAGCATAATACTACTTATCCACCTTCTCTCAATTCAAACACTGACTTTTATTAATCAGACTTAAGTTCTATGAGCATCTCTGCACTTGAATGAATTACCCTTATGCTCCTTGAATCCTGTGTATTGGTATTATCAGTTTGTCATAGGTCATGCTTCCTGATGCTATTTTGAGATGTTGTCAACAAGTGTTGTTCTACATCCTGTGGTGGAAAAAGTCTGATGATGACTATAGCTAACGCTGAGCAGCTTATTGAGTTTCCCCCAGGAAACCTCCCCCGTGAATCACTAAAAGCGGTGCTGTAGGCAGTCACTGTGGAGACTTCAATTACTGCCGTGTCCCAGTCGGCTGATTTCTAACTGTGGCCAGCAAATTAGAAAAAGGAGGAGGGAGTCAGAGAGAGAGAAATTAAGAAAAACTGAAAAATCATTTGGAAAAAGGATGGTTTGAAATTTGGACAGGACACTGCAGGGAGCAAGTTTCTAGTTAGAATTGGAGAGGCAACCTTTGTTCATACTGTATGTTGGCTACAGGCCAGCCGTCTGCACCATAGGATTCACTTCATAATCCTGTGTATGACTGATTTATGGCTCACATTATCGAATGTTGACTAAACCTCCCCAACTGCGTCTTTATTCTATGTAGAGACAGGTCTGTGAAAATACAGACAAAAACGTCCTACATATTTTCTAATTTAGGGCAACACGCTTCATCTTCAGTGTAATTGTGTGGTTTTTAAAGATGATTAGGGGAGAGTTCATTGTGGCAGTAGGTTATTAGTCCTTCACAGTAAAACTGTATGTGCAGCAGTCTACCCTGAACAGGCTTGTTTGTAGCTGTATAGACATGTAGAAAGTGATAAATGTGTTTACTTAAGCAAAAGTTGTTTGTTTCATTTAGTTGTTCCTGTGTTCCTATCTAGAATATGACCATGACAGCTCAAAGCATTTTGCTATGGTGCTCCTTTAAAACATGCACTTCAAAAGTTTGGGGTAAGTAAGATGTTTTGTTGTTGTTGTTGACAGAAAGTTTTAATATTTCTTTAAATTGTTATAATATTTCAAAATATTACAATTTTTACTGTATTTTTAGGCAAATAAATGCAACCAAAAGAGCTCTACAAAGGTTTGAATTTTAGTCTATATATTGCATGTTTCCTAACATTATTTTTCTTTTGTCTTTCACAGAAGAAAGTAAGTAATTCGGAGTGACATGAGGGTAAGTAAATGATGACAAAAGTTTAATTTTTAGGTGAATTGTTCCTTTAAGAACGCTGATGCTGTGTGAGGGACAGCTGTTGGAGTCATTACTACTTACTTGCAAGATGACTTGCAAAGGTTTCGGCTTTTATTAGCTTTAAATAAAGCCTAAAGCGTATACCTGCACTCCAAATCAATTCTTTTTCCATCATCTGGTTAAATTAGTGTAATTGATGGTGTATCTCTTTTAAATATGTTCAATATGCCCTGTGATTCACTTTTCATGTAGGCATTTACGGCTGATTAGTTTGAGAATACCACTTATTTTAATGAAACCTCAACTAAAACAGCACACCTAGCTATTTATAGTGAACGTGTCATAGTTTGTGCTGCTCCGGATACAGTCTGCAAAATTTTTAACACCTCCACAGATTTCAATTTTCCCCTGTAGCCATGCTGAGACATGAGAGCACTATTTACCTTCTGTAGGCCAGAAAATGTGGTGTTGCTTTTTTAGTGTCTTCTTGATTTGTTTTTAGTGCACTTTTCACTGTATTAGTTGTGGAAACATGTAGTAGGCAGCCACACATGGCTGGCTCTGTGAACCCACAGCACTCCTCTGTCTGGATTGGAGGATTTTGGGTAAGGTGTTGTAATGTCTAGGCATATTAGCTTAGTGATGGCCAGCAGTTACTTACCTGCACATAAAATGTGAGATTTTTCCAACAAGTGGTAATCAGGATTTTCACCTTCTTCAAAGCACTCATCAATCTGACCCTAACGATTGGCCCGTTGCAGCCGTACATCTGGTGCAGATGTAGCAGACTCTCTCTCTCTCGCTCTGTCTCTCTCTCTCTCTCTCTCTCTCTCTCTCTCTCTCTCTCTCTCTCTCTCTCTCTCTCTCTCTCTCTCTCTCTCTCTCTCTCTCTCTCTCTCTCTCTCTCTCTCTCTCTCTCTCTCTCTCTCTCTCTCTCTCGCAGGATCAGGAGAGCTGGATGTCTGCCAAGCAGTGAATGTGCTTCCTGGTGTCTGTGGCCAGCAGAGAGAGTAAACACACAGGTACTAGAACTTGAGCCAAAAGCCATCAGCACCCCAACTGCAAGAGGCCAGGCCTCAGTGATGTGGGTGATCACTTCAAACAGAATCTAAAGAACGTGTAAAACACATGGCATTCAATCACAGGCGTTTGTGACCAGCTGCAGAGAGGTGTGCAGTATTACAGCCCAGTGCCAAAACGCTGATTAAACCTATGGAACGTGTCAAAGATCACAAGCATAATGTATAAGACAGATTCGAAAATCAAAGTCAACCGAGGTCAAGCTCATGTCACCTTTGAATTGTTTTTCCTTATTGAGTCACATTGCCATGTGGTGAGGTATTTCTTTAACGTCACTCAGGTATAGAACAGTGCAATATATAATGTAATTAAATATTTCATGTTATGTAGAAATGTCAACTTGTTATTGCTTAAAATATGTCAGCTGTTGGACATTAACATTTACATATTCATTCTCATGAGCATATGCTTTTATCCAAAATGACTTCTGTTATCCAAAGTGACAGTTATACAACAGAATGTATACAGGTGCATCTCAATAAATTAGAATGTCGTGGAAAGGTTCATTTATTTCAGTAATTCAACTCAAATTGTGAAACTCGTGTATTAAATAAATTCAATGCACACAGACTGAAGTAGTTTAAGTCTTTGGTTCTTTTAATTGTGATGATTTTGGCTCACATTTAACAAAAACCCACCAATTCACTATCTCAACAAATTAGAATATGGTGACATGCCAATCAGCTAATCAACTCAAAACACCTGCAAAGGTTTCCTGAGGAGTTGAATTACTGAAATGAACTTTTCCACGACATTCTAATTTATTGAGATGCACCTGTATAAATTATACGTTTTATATAGGCTATTTGACAGTAATTTTAAATAGGTTATTTGACAGTTATATATGATTATCTGGCAGTTGTACTTAAATTTATGTACATTTTAAATTTGAATTTAAAGAATGTATGCATGTGATTATCAGTATGTGTGTAGTATATAAATTAAAATTAAACAAACTATATATAAAAATTGTGACAATTATACACCATTTTTTATGAATGAAATTTTATCAAACTATATATATATATATATATATATATATATACTATATAGTGCATTGCATAAGTATTCATACCCTTAACTCAGTACTTAGTTGAATCACCTTTACAGCCTCTTTTTGGGTATAATGCAACAAGCTTTGATCATCATCATTTGGCAATTATCTGCCATTCTTCTCCTCGCCTCTTCACCTCTCAAGCTCTATAAGGTGGGATGGGGTTAGACGCACATTTTCAGGTTTCTCCAGAAATATTTGATTAGGTTCAAGCTGAGGCTGTGGCTGTGCCACTCAAGGACATTGACAGAGCCGTCTATAAGCCACTCTTGCTGTGTGCTTAGGGTCATTGTCCTGTTGGAAGGTGACCCTTCTGCCCAGTCTGAGGTTCTGAACGCTCTGGACTGGGTTTTCATTAAGGCTATCAATCCCAGGCTGTGGCTGGGCCACTCAAGGACATTCACAGAGTTGTCTATAAGCCACTCTTGCTGTGTGCTTAGGGTCATTGTCCTGTTGGAAGGTGAACCTTCTGCCCAGTCTGAGGTTCTGAATGCTCTGGACTGGGTTTTTATTAAGGCTAACTCTATATTTTGGTGCACTGAGCTTTATTCTACTCTGATGTGTCCCTCAGTCCCTGCACACTTTACTTTTGGGATGGTACTCTGCAGGTGATGAGCAGTGCCTGGTTTCCTTCAAACATAATGCTTGGAATTGAGGTTCATCAGACCAGAGAATCTTGTTTCTCACAGTCTGAGGGTCCTTAAGGTGCTTTTTTGCAAATTCCAAGTGTGTTTTCATGTGTCTTCACTGAGGGGAGGATTGAGTCTTGCCACATGGCCATGAAGCCCAGATCGGTGGAGTGTTGCAGTGATGTTTGTCCATCTGTAGGTTTCTCCTATCTCCACATATGATCATGGAGCTCAACTTGAATGACCATCATGTTCTTGGTCACCACTCTAAGCAAAGTCCTTCTCCATCAATTGCTCATTTTGGCCAGGAGGCCAGCTATAGGAAGAGTCCTGGTTGTTTCAAACTTCTTCCATTAAGGGTAACTGAGACTATTGTACATGCTTCTGTGAACCTTCAATGCGGCAGAATTTTTTCTGAACTCTTCCCCAGATGTGAGGCTTGATGAAATCCTGTTTCTGAGCTATACAGGCAGTTTTTTTTTTTACCTCAGGGCTTGGTTTTTGCTCTGATATGCATTTTCGAGTGTTTGACCTTTTATTAAGACGTATGCCTTTCCAAATCATCCCCATTCAATTGAATTTGCCACAGGTTAACTCCACTTGAAGTGTAGTAACATCTACAAGCAATATGAATGCTCCTGAGCTAAATTACAACTGTCCCAGATAAGGGTATGAATACTTGAATGCAATAGAATCATTTATGTTTTTTATTTTGAATACATTTGCAAAGATGTTAAAAACTTGTTTTTTGCTTGACCATTATGATGTATGGAGTGGATATTATATATATACAGTGCCTTATATATATATATATATATATATATATATACACATATAGAATTTAGTTAATTTTAGTTTATAGAATTTAGTTTTAGTTTATAGAATTTTTTTCCACTCAAAACAAAAAATGTTACTATATATGTTAAGTGAAATGTTTTTATTATATATATATAGTGACTTATATATATATATATATATATATATATATACACATATAGAATTTAGTTAATTTTAGTTTATAGAATTTAGTTTTAGTTTATAGAATTTTTTTCCACTCAAAACAAAAAATGTTACTATATATGTTAAGTGAAATGTTTTCTTTGATTCGTGTAATTCTTTTCTTGACCTTCCTCTTTTCTTCCTTCTTCCTTTATGACAAAACAGCCTGAAGATATGTGACATTTTGTCCTTTTACCCTGGCAGACATCACAGAGGAGACAGATGTGATGTTTCAGAAGATCAAGAGAGTGAGAAGCCCAAAACACTGCTCCAAAAGCTCCAAATCTCAACGGGGAGCTCCTCGTATGTCTACATGAAAAACCAGGGTTGGCTGGTGAGCGCTGGTCTTTGTGATTCAGTCTGTTAGATTCTGAGATGCCCCATGCCTGCAAAAGATCAAATCGTTTCCTCCCAACCCGATTAGACATGGTAGCAGGGGGTATGAAACACACTCACAAGCTTATATTAAAATGCCTTAATCTCTCTCTGATGAGCCTCTTTGAATGGAAGAACGCTGACTATTAAACGATTAACCAGTGTTGAAGAATCTCAGAAGAACTAATGAAAATTTTAATGGAAGGTTTGCTTTTAGGAAAATAAATATATTTGTATGCAATTTTTGTCCATTTCTAGTAGGCTGAACTTCATGCAGTAAATCTCAGATGTTGTATGATGATCATTGTGTAGGTTTGAGAGAAGATTTTCTGCTTAAATCTGTTTGATTTAACAGTGCCCCATTTAATCTGACTGAGCAGGGCAAATGGAGTTCATCTAAAGACATCTTGACCATTGATCCCTCTTACATGACTAATTGCTTAAATCTGATTGGTGTGAACATGCTGCGTGCCATTCATCTGAAACGCCCTCGTCCTGGCTTGAAAGGTGAGGCCTGGTTCAACATTCATTCACATGTTTGAATGTCAATAACCAGATACAAACCAAAGCTTTGTTGAAACATCACAGCATATGTTGGATAATGAGGCTCAGCTGTCCCGTCGGTTTCTCTGACATACCCCTATTAATCTCATGATGGCTCTGAGGATAATGGGGGTATTTCGCTGGAGATACAGGCAGACAGATAGCAGGCACTGTCGCAGGCTAGCACTAGCCAGCAAAGTTAGCGCTCGGGGCGGGTACCTCCGCATTTGCCTGCCATCTGTCGCGCAGGCAGACGTCCAGCAGTACGACAGGGCGCCCACCTAGGAAGGTAGTTGTGTGCACCATCTCTGTATGTCTGTGGATACTCGCCACTGCCCCCTAGTTAGACCTTAATTCATTTGGATGAGGGTTGTCCAAATGTCCAAATACACATATTTTCATATTTGATGTGTTCAAAAATCGCACTTTATACAATACAGATCCTTTCAAAGCAGCTTCACATTAAAAACAGGAAAATAACAGCGGTAATGGTGCTAAAATTCGTCAGTGTTCAAATTTAGCAGTTTTGAAACAAATTCAGTTTCAGCTGTAAAGCAGCTCTACAGGAGGCAAGTTTAGTGTTAATTAGGTTCAGTTCAATAAAAGTGTCAATGTTGCAAAGTACACAAGTCCATAAAAAGATGTACAGAGCGCAATAAAATTAAAGAGAAACATGTTTAAGATAAGTGTTTTTAGCTTGACAACACCTTAAAAGAATAGTTCACTCACAAAATTACAATTTGCTAAAAATGTATTCACCCTCAAGCCATTCAAGATATAAAGGAGTTTGTTTTTCATCAGAAGAGATTTGGAGAAAATGACAGCACAACTCTAGTCGAAAAGCTGCAAGTTTGCTGTAAAAGCTGTAAGTTTGCTTCCAGCTACAATACTCCTTAATCCATAATATTGCTTTCTCCAGTGAAAATGTTGTCTCATCTGAATCAAGGGAGAAATATGCACAAAAATATGGGAGAAAAATAGTACAAAACAAAGATTTCAGTGGATTTTCATGTGAGAGGACAATAGGAAATTGACTTTTTGACTGGAGGAAGTATGGGTTATGAGCTTGTATTTTTGGCCAGAAGAGAAGGTTTAAAGTTAAAACACCTTAATAATGGCCAGCTTTTCTCTTCACAAGATGCCAACTGATGGACTGGAATCGTGTGAATTACTTGTGGATTATTATGTTTTTTATCGGATGTCTGAACTCTCATTCTGACACCACCCATTCACTGCATCCATTCAGAAGGAGCAAGTGATGTAATGCTAAATTTCTGCAAATCTGTTCCAATGAAGAAACAAACTCATCTACAACTTGGATGACCTGAGGGTGAATACATTTTCAGCAAATTTTCATTTTTGGGTGAAAATAGCACAAGCCGTGTGCATGGACCAACATTTAGCAAATGTCTTTTACTTTCTTTTACTGCTCAAAAGCATAAAAAACAGACTTGAGAATAATGACGACACTGCTCACAGCTGGCAGTCTGACAGTAATTGTTTTGAAATTCAGTGTTGGAAGTGGTAAATTTGTTTCACAAATTCTGCTTTAAAGGTTAGAAGTGTTGCTGTAAAAGGGATGAGAACTTTGAGAACCTCTCAGAGAGAGTGTACTCTGCTGCCAGCCATACTGCTAATAGCACAGCATGCTAAAATCTGAGAGACTGTCTCTGAGGCCCGTTCACACAAAAATTACTGGTACGTCCTCTTATCCTTAAGCAAACAGTGTTTTAGGTTACTTTAGTGGAGATTTTGGAAACCCTTCTAAGGGGAAGACGTTTCTGTTATGCATGTGGACAGGTGAAACAGAGATTTTGGAATAGGAACACAATTTTTGATAGTGGATGTTAGCCATGTTATAAATATTAGCCATGCATAGGAATTCAACATCAATGGTGGAATGCTGGGTTGTTTTGTTGTGGCTAACATTGGTTGTGGCTTAGTTTTGATAATTTGTTTACAAGTGTTTTTGGTTTTATTGTGTTTGGCATCAAAAAAAAAAAAAAAAAGGAACGGGCCATGATATTCTTCTGTGATTTTTTTATGTAAAAGCAGAAAAATTTCACCGATACCTGGCCTGCCATGGTTATGTGAGTGTTACGTGAGCATATTTTTTGTTGTCATATGGACAATCAATGTGGACAAGTCCTCAAATCATCCCCTATAAAGTGCCTACACAAGAGCATTTACTTTCTCAAAACAACCTCATTTATGTTCCATAAGTCATACAGGATTTGACATGAGGTTAAGTAAATGATAACAGATTTTTTGCATGAACTATTATGGTTTTTAAAAATCTCAAAAATATAGCATGAAGATTGAACAATTTGTATATCTCTTGTTACAAAATGCAGTCATTGAAATGTAGTGAAGTTGTGTGGTGGGCAAATTTTTTACTATCTAGTTGAATTTCATGTCTGCTCTTAATTTCCTGTCATCACCCTGCTTTTCTCTCTGTTGATAGGACACAGGATTGTTTGGCTATGCAGTCCTCTGCTGCTGTCAGTTGCACAGCAGTGTACTGTATATGATATTAGCACATACCTCCTAAACATCAGAAGAATATTATGAGAGTGAAGTCCCTTAACACAGCCTCAATATAAGCTCACCAAAGTTCTTCTCGGTTCTGTCACCTCGTGGGGCATCATAAATCACTTTATCAGGCACGGGGTCGTTAGCCTCAGGTCTCCCCTCAGCCGCCATCACTTTGTTGTTTTCTTTCAGGAGGCTGCTTGCGTGTTCCTGAAAGTGTGGCATGTTCCCTACAGATGATCTTGCGTGGGAAGCTGACTCAGGGCTTGGGCACAAAGCGTGCTGTCAAAAACCCTCCGTGCACTGGATGGTAATGTCTTCATGCCTGAGCATGTGTTAGCGCATTAGATCTGCTTTACAGGTTTAGATGCAGTATGTATACATTGTAATGCTATTATAGAATTGATTTTCGGATGAACCACATTTCAAAGGTGGCGCTTTAAATCATGCAAAGCATGACACATGGTTTAGTTTACATTACTTTCCTGGCTAAACAATGGCAGCCATGGTGTAAGTGTGAGCATGCATAACTGGGATTGAACTTAAGTCAACATTGCTCTGTTGTGCTGTCTCTGGGGACGGGTTCTTTGATTTGGATCAGGTGCCTCTTGGCCAGAGCTGTATTGCAATGGATTCTGAATTGGGCTGTAAATTTATTAAAATGTTTCATTGAATTAATTGCATGCCAGATAATTTAAATGAATAATGTCTTTTTGTTTTCAGTGTCTTGTGACAAAAGTACCATAAAATGCTATACTAAAAGTAGTTCAAATTTTAAAAACCCATCTTGAGACCCTGCTCTAATGGCAGTAAAATTTCTGCATTAATATACAGTTGAGGGCCATGGTTAATTTATAGTTAACAAATTACAAAAAAAAAAAACTTTTAATTAATAATTTTAATTGCATTTTTTAACAATAGTATAAATCTTAAATAATTAATGTAGACAATGTTAATTTAGGCATGATTAATAATAAATTAAAAATAAATTGAAATATTATTATTTATTGATTGTATTACCGGTGTTATTTTAGTATTATTAAGATACTATTATAGTATGTATTAATATGTGTAATGTTTTTATTTTTATATTTTCAGTTTTCATTATATTTATATTTTTTAAATACATTTTTAGTATTTTTTGTATGGTTTTTTTTTTTTTTTTATGTTCAAATTACAAAAAAAAAAAACTTTTAATTAATAATTTTAATTGCATTTTTTAACAATAGTATAAATCTTAAATAATTAATGTAGACAATGTTAATTTAGGCATGATTAATAATAAATTAAAAATAAATTGAAATATTATTATTTATTGATTGTATTACCGGTGTTATTTTAGTATTATTAAGATACTATTATAGTATGTATTAATATGTGTAATGTTTTTAATTTTCAATTTTCAGTTTTCATTATATTTATATTTTTTAAATACATTTTTAGTATTTTTTGTATGTTTTTTTTTTTTTTTTTATGTTTCTATGGTTTTTATTAATTTTATTTCAGTTTTAGTTTTTGTTCTTTTAGTGCATCAAGTTAACTAAACTAAATTAACTTAATCTACATAAAATTGAGAAATTTTGCTTTGGCAGCAGTAACAAAATAAGTAACAAAAATTAATTTATTGGTTTAAGTTTTAGTTAACTAAACCCTATGTGTTACGTTTTTATAATATTATAAATCATAATTATTTTGTGGTAATATTTATTAAAGGGTACATGATTTATTGATAATAATTTAATTGTTTTTTAACGAAACGTTAAATATTAGAATTTAATTATATATAATTAATTTTTTATATCAAAAGGAGGTATGACTGATTGATGTTTTTAAACAATAATCTAAATGTTAATTTTTTTTTTAGTTAATGTTTACTCATGTTAATATGTAACTTGACAATCCTACTTTTCAAAGTTATTTATATACCTGCAACTTTTAGAAAATTTCTTTGTCTCAGTCTGACCTAGAGCCAGACTTTTTAGGTGATGAGAAAGTGCAGCTGGTCTCAAGTCTGGGGCTCCTGGATCATTTTCTCTACATGCGTTTTTTCAGCCAGTTGGTGTTGATTGACAGGCAAACTTTCTGCCCCTTTTCAGTCAGGGTTCAATGCGGATGTCTGGTTAATGAGGTTGACTTCAAGGATTATAATCGCGGGGGGGCGGGGGGTATTACTGACCATATGTGTCGGCGCAGATGAGCGAACCTCCCAGGCTCGTGGTGTCAAAAGGATATTTTTTGCTTCCTCGCAGTTCTTATTTACCATAGAGCCAAACTGATCCATGTCACTGCTCCCCAGGGGTGACTTTAACAGCCTAACGTCTATGACAGATAAATTATGCTAAACAGATTATTCATGTTTGCAAGACCTTAGAGGCATATCATCATATCTTGACTTTCAGCATCCATGGCAAGGCCAGAAAATTTATAGTAATAGGTTCATAAAGGGCTTAACTCAACTAACGAATCTAAGATGTATTTCTCCACTGGGATGATTAAAGGAATAATTCACTCAAAAATGAAAATTCTGCCTTAAGTAATCTTTAACCCATATAACTTGAATATAGTTTTTGGGTGAACCGTTCCTTTAAATGGCCATTCTTTTGCTCTGATTGTTTTTGTCTGTGGGTATGCTCACCTATTCTTCATCGAACAAAACATTTGATGAGAAAATCAGAGAGAAAGAAGAGAGATGGGGCAAAAACAGAAAAGTGAAAAGGAAAAAATAAAAAAGCGCCCTCAGGAGCGCACTGTGACATATGGAAGCTATCACAAGGCTATGCTCCCATCTGTGTCCACAGCCGTGGCTCGCTGGCACCCAAAAGCCACTGCGCAGGATGGGAGTAATCCATGGAAGAGGATCCATGGGATTGTGATGGGACTCCAAATTCCCTGGGGACAGAGATTTGACCAGGAAGAGAGGAAGAAGTAGATGGATTATAATGGTGCAGGGTGAAGTGCAGATGTTCAGTGCTATTTACAGAAAACAGGTGCTCAGACATTGAGAAAGGTTTAGCAAGGTCACCAATTCTTGCTTTTCGTCAGTCATGAATATTCTTCCTATGATGCTAGTGCCAACTGCTGTGTTTGGAAATGTTGCAACACAAAGTCTATTGGCACTGTGAGCGTATGGCGCGATTGAATTGACTGTCCGTCCCAAAAAAGTCAACCAAAAAGCAAATACAAGATAAAAAACAGCAAACATTTTGGCCACAACATGACCTTCTTGAGTACCTAGTAAAGTTATGTTTATTGTCTCGCTTTTGCTTTTTGGTTGTCTTTTTACATCTTCATGCTGCTTTTTTGGCAGACTTTCACCTATTTGGATTATCATGGTTTATGGACCTAGATTTTTTGGGACTTTTTCAGGCACAGTGAGTTGATTTCTTCAGCTTGTACTGAAAAAGTCCCATATAAATTGGTCGTAAATTTCAGCCCTCCTGTGCAAGTGAATGATCCTAAATGCATGAATTAAAACTATACACATAAAACCAGAATACACGTAATTCAAGATTCCCATGACTAGGGATATGCCGGTATCAAATTTTCATGTTGCGATTAATTGCTAATGCTTTTATCACGGTATACGGTATTATCACAATATTGAAATTTAGTTAAAAAAAGTGCTGTCATAATACAGTGTAACAGGTTTAATAACTTTTTTCTTATAACAAAAATAACTGAACATTTAAATGCAATAAAGCAATACAGACAAATGTATAAAGTTAAAAGTTTTACACAGATTAAAGTGCAAAAGAACTATAAAGACCAATAGGTATCACTTTACAATAAGACCTCATTAGTTAACCTTAGTTAATGCATTAACATTCAAAGTAGTGCAGCTGCTTTGTTTACAGGGTTTCCGGGGTAACGGTTGCATTTAAATCAATTATTATTATTATTATTTCTGCAGTTTAGCGTCATCTGCTGTCAGAGAGTGAAAGTGCGCTTTCATCCAGAGCGTCTCTCACATGTTCCGCCATGTGCTTCTCGTCCGCTTGTTTATGTCAGAGTGTACATGAGTCTTTCATGCAGCATACAGCGGTGTTGTGCATTTTGACCAGTTGATGGGAAAAGTGTTCTTAAAATGCATTCAAAATTCTGAATAATTTGTAATATATAATTATTCACGGTATTTAGAAGTGCCCACGATAACAATATCGTGCATATTGATTACCGTGATATATCGCATTACCAAATACCGGCACAAGTCTACCCATGACTAAAACTACACCAGGAATGCTTCATTCCTGCAGGTTTAATTATAGTCTGACATTGCATTTAACCTCACTGACGTATTTAGTTCTTTTGTTGTTAACAAATTAAAAATTACTAGCGTTACAGAGAACTTCCTGTTAAATACAACAAAAGTTTGTGCACTGTTTCTAAATGCTTTTGAAGGCACTGGTTAAGTGTTTAGGTCATGTGTGGTTTTGCTTTACTTGTCTGGTGCTCTGTGAGTCATTGGGATGTCGAGTGCCTCCCTGTCTCAACCTCTTTTCCTGCCCTGTTACTCACCGGACCACTTCAAGTTTTCTTGGAGTGAAAAATTTATTGCAGGTTGGTAAATTTTTTATGGCTCCATTTCAGTGGACCTTTGATGGCATGCTGCGTTCTGTATCAATCCGGCAGCGACCAGCCCTTAACATTCTCACAAGCAGTCCCATGAGGCCGTCTGAAGCACACGCACACCTCCTGAAAAAGTTACACAGAGCGAGTGCTGTCCTGTCTGATAAATCCCTGTGGACCAGACCTCTATGATTTACTGCATGTCAGGTATTGGGCTTCTCTGGAACCAATGACCCTACCAGACAAGTGAAGTTTGTCATGTTAAACACACTACATGCTACAAATGATCTGTAAAAGTGGATTTGTACAGTATTATAATTCCATCTCAACGTTCATCTCAGTTTTGGACACCCATTGAGATCTAGGAAATTACTAGATCAAACTTGCTAGTTCTGCTCTCAGGCTGTGTACTAAACTTTTGGATGACCTCCTGTCTGAACCTTTTTTTTACTCTTACTCACGACAGCAAAACATTTGCCCCCGTCAGGTATGTTGGGGAGACCAGCGATGGCTGTAACACTTTCCTTGACATGAATAACTAGATTTTTTTTTTTTTTTTTGCACTCATTTCTCTCAATCTTTAATGTAATTTTCCCACATAATTGTAATTGTCTGTTAAAGTTATTTGGGAATCTGTAACTTATACCTAAACTGTCAATTAGTGTCAAGTACAAACACTGCTGTTGTTATAACCTACACTATTGACTACACTACACTAAATGACTATTAGAAAACATGGACATGCATTAATTTTGCTAAATAACCTTTTTCAAAATATTTTATATCAATAATCATTAATAAAATGTTTCTTGATTTTCAAATCAGCATGTGACAGTGACTACGTTTACATGGACATCAGTAATCTAATTATTTACCTTATTCTAAATCAGCCAATATTATGATTATGGTGTTTACGATTTGCTTTTAGAATATTCCTTTCATGTTCCCGTTTTACATGTTATAGTACGTAGTTCGATTAATGGCACTTATGTCCCCACGTGACGCCATCCGACGTCCCCTCCGGTCTTCGTGATGATGCCATATACAGTTTTGGGTGTTTCATTTTTAATTTTATAAAAGCTTCAAGTGCAGTTAATTATTTGTACATGCATACAGATGATGGCGGTGTTGAAGCTCTTTATTTGCCATCAAACGGTTGAGCACTGCCGTGTTAGATTCTTAATCAGAGTATTGTCTTAATCGTATTAAAATCGGAGTATTGTTGTCCATGTAAACGTACTCACTGAAGACTGAAGTAATGATGCTGAAAATTCAGCTTTGCCATCACAGGAATAAATTATATATTTTTAATATATAAAATCAAAAATATTTTTTACATTTAGAGATTCTTTTTATTTTAATATATAAAAAGTCTTACTGACCCCAAGATTTTTATCCCTGTACCTAATTTATAAGTAATTAAACTGACTGAACCTATCTTTGAGCGCTACATCTCATCCCATGTTTTGAACCTCTCTGTTGGTTTCTGTGTGTGTGTGTGTGTGTGTGTGTGTGTGTGTGTTTGACCTCAGCTCATAGACCTCCCCTAAGGCTACACTGCTTGGGCCCCTGTGTTAACACCTCTCAGTGCTGGACACACCTGTCATTGATTAGCGTGAGTGTGTAACGCTATCCGGTATGCCTTCCCTCATAAAACAATACATCCAATTTCAGCTTTGCTACAGATGACCCAGTGTATACAGTTATTTTAAACATAAGAACCACCATATCAGCTTGTAGCTTTTCTCCCTGAAGCCATGGAAATTGTGTTGGCTGTAATGCAGTTTTCATGTGTGTGAGTGCATGTGTATGTGCTTATAGAGGCCCCACTAATGTGGCTCATATAACATGCAGAACGATAATGGTTAACCTTCATTTCCAGCCATATTTGTTGTTGCAGCTCTGTCTGTGATCCCATCCCTCAACTACGGTGCATGTGAAACAAAGAACAGCTGCTCCTCGTTGCACCATGCTTTGAATGTATCGGCCCACAAAGTAGATCCCCAGGACAAAACCTCAGGAAGACGCCGGTCCCACAGGAACCGGGCTGACCACCGCCATCGGCACTTGACGAGCTTGTCAGCCGCATGCAGCAGGCCAGCTTCTTTTCTTATCATCAGGAAGTTGTCAGGTGGGAGATATTTCTGTTTGTTTGTTTTGCAAATGTATTTGTTTCCGCTAATCCAAACAATTAGGTGACATCCTATGACAGAACGAGCACAAGTCCGGCTGCAGCTGGACATGCTGTGTGGAGCTCTACAGTAATGGACTCATCCATCTACACAGTCTGTTGAAACACTGTGACAGCATGGCCGAAGCTGAGGTGACCGTGCTCAAGGTTGACAAGGTTTGGATGCAAACAGGAAGCTGAGATGCTTCAAAACTTCAATAGACCATTTTTTTCCCATAACATGATGGTATCTAAGCAGCAGAAACACAAATATGGCTAATTAATCTCTTGGGAAATGGATTATTTTGAGGGGGAAAAAAACTATACATTTTAACATTATTTTAAAAACTAATATATTAATTTTTTTAAATCTAGCTAAAATGTTTGAATATAATATTATTTTATTCATTATGTGTAAAATATATAATAATAATATATATAATAAACTAAACACTAATGCTCAAAAATGTGGGATCAGTAAGTCTTTTTAATGTTTTTGCAAGTCTCTTATGCTCACCAGGACTGGTGAAATATTATTGCAATTTAAAATAACCGTTTAAATATACTTTAAAATGCTATTAATTCTTATGATGGCAAAGTTGAATTTTCAGCAGCCATTAATCCAGTCTTCGGTGTCACATGATCCTTCAGAAATCATTCTAATGTACTGATTTGGTACTTAAGAAACATTTATTATTTTATTACTTTTATTATTACTTTTTCATGATTCTTTAATAAATAGAAAGTTTTAAAAACAGCATTAAAAAGTCTTACTGACTGATTTTGAAGGGAAGTATATATAATTTAAATATTAATTTTAATTGAAAACTATATTAATATTTTTGAAGCAGATTATAAATTATTTAGACAGTACATTTAGTTGGTAGATATGATGTTTGAATCTATTCCTCACTGTCTAATATGTGAAATGCAGTATTTATGGCATATCAGCATAAATTTATATTTTTTTGTTTTTAGAGCAGTTAAGGAACTCATTCCTCTCTACTGGATTCCTCTTGGACTGTGAAAAGTTTGCCGCCCACTATAGTGTTTGCTATTGTTAATCAGCACCTTGTAGTCCGAAGTCCGATATTCAAACCATGCTGCTTTTCCTGGAGTTTACTCTGTCTACCAGCACTTCTTTTTCAGACTCCTAGCCAAAAAACACATAGGTGCTCCATTAATAATTACTTTTTTGGTTAACAGTAGAAAGAACGGTGAACATGTGGTGTTTATGTCCTGTGGCAAAAAAGCTTTAATTTGAATGAGCTTGCTGTTTCTAACTCAAAATCAACCTATTCAATACATTTACTGAAATATGCTGTAAATCTGAATCTGCTTTTCTGCTGTCATCACAGCCATTTATGCATGCTGTGGGCTTATTTGTTTGGCCCAGTGTCATATGCCTTCTGAGAAAGCATTCATGCGGAGAAAGAACCAATTATGTGTAATTTCTGCTTTTAAGCCCATCTCCCATAATCACCATGGTGATATTTTAAATGTGATTAAACACACAGGAGCACTTCCATGTGCATAAATGTTCCTTCATCTTCACAAAACTGGAACAGCCGGATTAGCTATTTTATAGATATTTATATATAAAGACAGCTGGACGGAGCACAACAGAATACAACAGAAGCACGAGTCTTGAGATATGTTTTCCAGTCTAAAAAATGTAGCGCTCATGGCGTGAGATGCTGTAAAACAAAGACATCCATCTAGATTAGCTTTTTAAAGTAATTAAAATAAAATATTAAATTCTAATATAAAAATATATATATAGACTGTATACAGTATGTGTAAATCAAGCCTAATTTATTCTCTCTATCCTCCATTATTCTTTTCTCTTTTTTCAGTTTTTTTCTCAAGGACACCACCATAAGAGCCCTCTTAGACTAATACAGTTATCTGTTTATCTCAAGCAGATTAAAAACTTCCCCTGAATGAATATACACAATATCTTGGCACACCGGTCAGGATCCAGCACAGAGGACCCTATCTTTAAAATCGCAGGCATGTAAATATGCATCCTCCTGAATTCCAGTGCCTTTGTTTTCAGATGTAAGGGAAGAGCAGTAATGGGTCTTCTGTTGACTTTACATCCTTGGAAAATCCGCCTGGGCTGCACACCTGCTGTCCATCCAGACCTGTGGAATCTCTGCATGGATAGAGAGGATACAAGATCTGGAAAGTATGCAGGCAGCCGAACACCCTTAAGGCAGAGCTGCGTGCGTTGAGGAAATGGCCAGGAATGTCAGCGCAGCCATTCCTTCCATATCCTCTGTCGCGGCCAAGAATTTCAGCATTGTTTGAATGGCCATGCCATTAATCATCAAAATAAACACCTGTATACCTAATATAATTCAGCGGGCCTTTTGTTGAGGGTTTTTCCCTTGTTTTGACGGGACGCTCAAAGTGGGAGATCATGAGGTCGTCTCTCCATGATAACCCGAGTGTTACACTCATGGGTGGTTTTGGTTTATGTATTAATTCATTGCGGTCAGCTGACAATGTGCTGTGAAGAGTAGTGTCACCGGGGGCACTGGCAGCTTGACAAGTGCCCCATCTGACAGAGGCCAGACTGAATGTCCTTGACAGAAGCATAGCGCTGCCAGGAGTGCTTCAGTGGCAGCAGAATGCATAATTGGTGACACGATGAGCAAAGAGGACACTTGACAGAAGTCCTGGGCTGGAGAGAGAAAGACACACTGGCAGCCTTTACTAACTCAAAGATGTCTGATCAGCTCATGGTTGATTGAGACTCGGTTCTTGGTTTGTTGGTTCAAAGTAATGGCTGTCAGCTATATTCCATTCATGTGTAGCCTTCTTAAAGGATTTGTTCACTCAGAAAATCCAGAACGTATGTCGTTATTCATTGATTAACCCTCCTCTAGTGAACTGTTGCAACGTTGTTTACAAATTGTATGAAGCATTAGTCTGTTAGTCATTAGTTATGATGCTTTAGTCCAGGGGTGCCCAGACTCGGTCCTGGAGGGCCGATGTCCTGCAGAGTTTAGCTCCAACCTGCCTCAACACACCTGCCTGGAGGTTTCTAGTATGCCTAGTAAGAGCTTGATTAGCTGGTTCAGGTGTGTCTAATTGGGGAGGGATCTAAACTCTGCAAGACACTGGCCCTCCAGGACCGAGTTTGGGCACCCCTGCTTTAGTCTGTCCTTTTTTGGAGCTTGAAAGCTTCTTGGAAGTTTTAGGATGACGTTATGACAGAATTTTATATTTTTATACAGTATAATAATATAGTTGATAGTATTGATATTATTATCAATACTAGACCAAAATTTTTCTCACGGTCTTGGAAAAACCAACACTCGTGGCAGTCTGTAAACTTTTTTTTGTTTTGATATAACAAATTATTGGCAAGTTGTTAGGTGAATTCATACAACCTTACTTTTACACTTTTGTACGAGCTACTTATACACAATTGAGGATTATGTTTAAGAATGGACCTTAATGCTTCGTTTTTTATAAACAAAATTATGTTTTCATACAGATCAGATCATACTAATACAAAATTCCTAAAATAGTTGCATTTTTTTATTAGATGAGGTGAAAAAAATGTAAATGCTTGAATTTAGTTTTACAGACAAAAATACATTGTTGCTTTCATTTTTTTTTTAACAAAACTGGAAAATTGCACTATTTATTTTAATTATTTTTGTTTAATTCATTTTGAAACTGGATAGTGAAGGAATAGCAGCCAAAAAGTGGCCAGCAAACATGGAAGCTCTTTTAATACAGATTAAAAGCATCCCAGACGGGATCACTGCATACTTCCATTTGTGTTACTTAATATATTTGAATGAGAAAGTGTGTCCAAACTTTAGTCTGGTAGTGTAGACTGTGTTATAAAATTGTTCTCACATATTTTTCCCTTTCATGTCACACATTCGTTTTCTTCCTTTCTTCTTGTGAGTCATTCTGTTCAAGCTAGAGTGTTTTATAAACTGTTACTGCACTTTTATGTTTTAAGAGCAGAAGAGCATATTTTTCTTCTCATGAATTCCTGTGTTAGCATTCAGCACTTTATTAAGCTCTTTTTCTCTGTTCATTTATGTTTTGAATCTGATGTGATTATGAGAAAGAGGCTGAAGGCAGCTCTCATGAGAAAGAGATGAAACATGGATCAATTCGGTGACAGTTCCAAACTCATCTTTTTGATGAAGAGTTCCATTATGCTTTATAAGTCCAGCTGCAGGATTTACATGTCATAAACACAGCGGAGTCATTGCAGTTAGCTTCAGTGCAAAGATGCAAGCTGCTGAAGAACTATTGGATTGAGCCTAAAATATGCTCATTCTGAGCACTCGTGACTGTCCGTGACATATGATCATTGTAAACCAATGATGTCAGTGTGTCAGAGTAAGTTAATGAACGTCTTTGCTAATCTAAGCAGTAGACATCTCTCCCAGCCATTTATACCTTGAAACTTTAGCCAAGGGATCAAGAGGAACTTTTAGGGTAATTTTCCCTCATTTGTTTTATTTCAGGGTTTATCTCTGTTATTAGGAAGCTGAGAAGTACTGACCAGAATGTATATTTTTTAGCTACTGGACTTGCGATAATTTTGATTACTTGCCATTTAATTGTGTTGTGCTTTTGATAATCTGTTCATATGAAGGACCGTGTCCAGATACCCGGTTTTGCTTCTTTTCACTTATTTAATTTTTGATGCTATTATTCTGTACCTTAACTGTGGTATATAGTCATTACAGACTCATAATGTTTTGAGTGTGTTATGCTCTAGTAAAATTCAAATTTACAGTCTGAGCAAATGGTTGTGTTTTGTCAGTGTACGTACAGAACAGCAGCAGAGGCCTGTGTTTGTTTGAGTGCAGGTCAGTGTTCTCATGGTGCGCACATCCTCTCTTCATCCCTTGCTTTAGTCACGGTCACTGAGGTGACGTGCATCTTTGTCTTTACCATGCAGCTGAAGGTTATAGCCAGGGTTGCCAAGCCTGTGATTTTCAAATGAAATTGGACTGTGTTTAAATGGTTGTGATATATATATATAGAGAGTTATTAGATTTTTTTAAATGTTGTTGAAAAAAAGTTTCTCTTGCTCACCAAGGCTGTGTTTATTTGATCAAAAATACAGTAAACACAGTAACACTGAATTTTGAAATGCAATTATTTCTGTGATGTCAAAGCTGGATTTTCAGCATCATTACTGCTTTCTTCAGTGTCACATGGTCTTTCAGAAATCATTCCAATATGCTGATTTGGTGCTCAAGAAAATTTTTTTATTATTAATGTTGAAAACCGTTCTGCTGCTTAAGGTTTTTGTGGAAGCCATGATTTTTTTTTTCAAGACTCTTTAATGACTAGAAACTTCAAATGAACAGCATTTATTTGAAAAAAAAAATTTTTGGTAACATAATGTCTTTACTGTTACTTATGATCAGTTTTATGCATTCTTGCTGAATAAAAGTCTTAGTGATCCCAGACTTTTGAACATGTTGCACATTTGGATGTAAGGGTTTTGATCACCAGCAACAGCCAATCTTCTAGAAGTCACTTTTTTTGTTGTTTTTATTTTATTTTATTTTTTTTTTATGCAGAAACAGAAAGTCTACAGTATTGAATTTGCATAGAAATATTCTATATGAATTTAGGCAAAGAAAAAGCAGCATGGAACTGTAGGCATTTATTTAAAGTCTCCCTTACCTCAGTTTTTTTTTTTTCCCCCAATGGTATTGAATATTGACTATAATATTTAGGCCTACATAATGAACTATCTGAAAAAGCTTTAAAGGTTTTGAGCTGAGTTTGGTTGTGTTGCTCATTGGGCTTTTTCACACTGACCTGGCAACCCTGTTATGTGTGCAGGCCACAGGAGGAGGTGCTGAAAGGTTAGATGTACAATCAGGAAACTCTCTGTGATGGCCTCAGCTCCCTCAGTGGGTGTCTGTATTCCCATGACACAGCTTTCCTTTTCCTCCTTCACTCACACGGCACCCAACGATTCAGAAACCCCCATAACTTAAGAAAACTCTGCTTTGTTTGGCTTTGCTTTTCTCTTGTTTTGTTAGTCTTTAAGAGACTGCAGGCTGAGATCATGAATCAACTAGCCAAAAGAGAAGGGACGCTTATGTTGACCGGCCATCTGCTTTGACCATTTTTCATCATATGACTTATGGAGAACTGCGCCCTTCTGAGTAACCACAAGTCTCTCAGGATGATAGAGCAGGTTAGAACGTACCTCAACCTCATGCAGACTTATAAACACACTTGTTCTGATTTAAACATAATGTGATGAAAGCAGGCATGAGCGTCTCTCTGAGAGTCTGGGTGCTGAAGGGCTTCAATCAACTTTAATCAGTGCGTTTCAGCCTCTCCAAGAAACACAGTTGGAGCAATGCAGCAGTCTCGCCACGGCCCATTTGCACTTTAACCTAGCAAGTTCTGAGGAGCCCTCAAGGCCACAAAACCTGAAAGTAAACATGCCGCACACGGAATGTGTTTACCAATCTGCCAATGACCTTTTCCTACGTGCTTCAAATGTGTTTTTGAGGATTTTAATCTGAAATCAACATCGCATATGTGCATTTGTGTATCAGATTGTTGAATTAAAGGCTAGAGGAAGGGAGTGCACCTTTAATGTCTTTAAATGTTAAATGAGCAAGTGAAAACTGATAGGTGAAATGTACGAGTGCCCGGAATATAATAGCCTAAAAATAGAGTTTGTCACCAGATGAGTGGAAAGAAAGTGTTAGAGAGGTCAGAACTAGCAGTCTGGCCATGTGTTTGAAGTGTGTGTGTGTGTGCGTGCAAGCGGCTGTGCTTTCTTTCTCTACGGGTCAACAGTGATGCACACTCAGGGTTTGACAGGATGTGTCAGGCTGATCCTTCTGCCTTTGTGTCCATCTACCGGTTGAATTCTCTCACTTTAATCTGTCTGTTTGTCTCTTACTTTCATTTGCTCTTTCCCAGTGGAGAGCAAAATCAATGTCCCTGTCTGTCAGTATGATATTGCCTCGCAGGCCTCAATTTTCCAACAAAATGAGTGCAGTGGATGTGTTTTGATATTGATGCACCACCCCATATAAAAGCTGCAACACAATTTCTCTTGTAAAAAAAATAAATAAAAAAGATATTTACTTCAGGAGATGGATCGCAAGTCTTAAATTAAAAACAAGGACATTTTATTCTGTATTTATTCTTGTCTTTTTGTTCTGTTAAGACCAAAAGTTTTTGTACAAAGATTGTACAAAATACATATAAAAATGTACTGCTTTTATTAAACTTATTAAAGGTTAATTCTAATTTGTAATTACTACACTAATGTCAAATCTATTAGTATACACTACTGTTTGAAAGTTTTTTTCAAGGAAATAATTAGTTTCATTCATTGAGGCATTAAATTGATCAAAATAGACCGCAAAGACTTAAAAAATTCTGTTTTAAAACGACTGCTGTTTTTTTCAACAGAACCGTTTTCAACATTAATAATAATAAATATTTCTTGAGTATCAAATCAAAATATATTGGCACCGATGTAGGATTATGTGACACTGAAGGCTGGAGTAATGGCTGCTGAAAATTCAGATTTGCCTTAATATTAAGTAACATTACCAAAGAATAATAAATGCTGTAAAAGTATGCATGTTCATTCTTGTTGCATGTTCATGTTAGCTATTGCATTAACAAGTGTTAACACGAACCTTATTGTAAAGTGTTTCTGAAATATTTCATATTAATCCTCAGAGCTTATTAAAATACTGCGTCATGTCTCAGTACAAAAATATTTCTGCCTTTTCCCAACAGTATGAGTAAAATCCAGATAATGAATTCAGAAGAAATTAGTATAACTAAATGTCACAATAATGCAATGTTGTGAAACTTTAATGAGTATTTTACATCTGGTATTGTGAATTTCACACACACACACACACACACACACGTTCAAAATAATAATCAGCCAGTCTCACAGCCACATCTTGACTGGCCGTCCTGGGGTCTTCTTGTTCCTCTATTATGTCCAGTCTGTGGCCTGCTGGGACAGCCTCAAAAGTCCCCCAATGGAATTTAGAGAGGGAAAAAAATCACTTTGTCTTTCAGCAGTGGTCTTTTTTCTGCATGTGCCGTTTGTTAGTAGAAGTCTCAGGCCATTATTCACAAAGCTTACAAAGGTCGGGTTAGGCTGCAAGCAAATCCCTCTTCAAGCTAATTATTGCTCTCTGAATACGTGGATCAGACTCTGTGCCAGGTTCAATACAGACTATTGACTGGAATTATTTCTATAAGACACATATTTCACTGTGAAAACTACTTCACATGGTGTCTCAATAAAACCCAGTTAATTGTGAATCAAAGGGACACCTTTATCTTATTGTTAGTCATGCCAACATGCTTAGTCCCTTGGATATGCAATCTCTTATCCAAGATTAGGCTTTAGGAAAAGGAGGAATTTAAAAATATCCACCCTTAATCAAGCTGTAGGGTCCATTTGGCCAGCTGAGAACCTCCATACGGTCCAGACGTGTGTGTGTGTGTGTGTTGTGTGTGTGTGTGTGTGTGTGTGTGTGTGTGTGTGTTTGAGCTGTTGGTCTGATTAGGGTCACCATAAAGCATTGCAGAATTCCCCAGCTGAGAGTACAGCAACATCCTCTGTGATTCAACTGGAAAATGTCCAATGGCAAATTAAAAGCCAATTAATTACAGTATCATTTAACAAACAGAGATGCAAACATACATAAATGAGCCAAGAGTCAGGATGCCAGAGAGAGGGGAAGCTTGAGCCGGCCGATAGGAAGCAAGGACAGTAGCGGCTGGAGTGCGGCCCTGTCCCTGAAACCAGCATGCAATCCACACCTCCCTTCCTCTCTGTATTTTCCTGTTTACCGACCTGCTCGTTCGCTTGTTTGGATGTTTTCCTTCAGTCCCCCGAGTCGATATCTTCCTGTAGCACACGGGCGCTCACCTGACTTAATTGCTCCAGTCTAGGTGCCAGACGTCATTAAAAGGCTCAGAATATCGACTCCGGGAAGTCTGATGGAGTCTGGTGTGCGGTGCATTGTTTGGAAAATGCCTCAGATTTTGCCTTTGTCAGATGTTAGACTCGCATCTTGCTCCATTCATCCCATCTTCCCTTCATTTTGACTTTGTGCAAGAGGCTGTGATTTTCCACCAGTGCTGTTCTGAGGAATAAATGCCACTTGAAAGTGCTGAAGGCATTCATTTATTTCTTTTTGCACCTGACCTGAACCTTAAAATACAATGCCTTCGAATGAATGTTTAATTTACCTGTCAGACTTAAGTGTGAAATAGCAGTGGAAAAGCAAGAATGAATGTGGAGCATTGAACAGTTTGGATGCCAAAATGACTGTTGTTGTGCCTTTTGAAGTGATGGCATGTCCGTTCTTTGTCTGCTGCATACAGGCTGAGTATCATTTAGATTAGTTTTTCCTCCCATCTTATCACCGGTGACCTCGTGGCCCTCATGTCTGGAGGAGATTTAAGATGCAGTGTGGTTTGAACAAGGTCACACAGGTCTCTGGCCAGTAATGGCATCTGTTAGATGTGACGAGTGCCTTCATATCAGCCCAGTCTTTTTGGTTATGGAGACTGTGAGATTTCTTATCGTACAGTCAGGGATGTGGTTTAGCCCACTACCTCACTGGTTCTCAAACTCTCCGGGTCAAATGCCACTTTTGAGCCAATCAGCCAAACATTTCCAAGGTTCCTCAAACGACCTCTTTAAATGAACTGATAATCTTAGACATTCACAAACGGTCTCCCACAGAGATATTTACTCATTTTGGCTGATAATTAAGTGGGGAAAGAATACAATGATATGTGCATTACTTGTTTAATTGGATTCTCTTAGAGGACTTTAAGATGGAGATCTGATCATAATGTAGGTCAAATTTATGAAGAAATAAAGAAAATTACGAGTTTCGTCATTTGCCCCCATGGTTAGAAAACATTTAGCAGAGCTTGTAAACATAAATTGCATTCTTCTTTGCCAAAGTAGAATGTGAATTATGCTTTATAGTCTAAACTTCAGACATTAGACTTAATAAAATAAATAAACATTAATAAAATAAATCTGAAAATATAACCATAAAATTAGATAGATAGATAGTTAGATATTGTGTGTGTGTGTGTGTGTGTGTGTGTGTGTGTGATTACTTGTTTAATTGGATTCTCTTAGAGGACTTTAAGATGGAGATCTGATCATAATGTAGGTCAAATTTATGAAGAAATAAAGAAAATTACGAGTTTCGTCATTTGCCCCCATGGTTAGAAAACATTTAGCAGAGCTTGTAAACATAAATTGCATTCTTCTTTGCCAAAGTAGAATGTGAATTATGCTTTATAGTCTAAACTTCAGACATTAGACTTAATAAAATAAATAAACATTAATAAAATAAATCTGAAAATATAACCATAAAATTAGATAGATAGATAGTTAGATATTGTGTGTGTGTGTGTGTGTGTGTGTGTGTGTGTGTGTGATCACTTATTTTTGTGGTACTTTAAATACACCACACACACATTATAGTATTTATTAATATTTTGAATTGCCTTTTATTTATTTTTTGTATATTTTCACTTTTCATTTTAATTTTAGTTTGTTGCTTTATTTTTATTTCAATTTTAGTTTTAGTCATTTCAGCACTTATTTGTTTCAGTTGTCAGGGCAAAATTTCTAATGTACCTAATACATTTATTCCAGTTTTATTTTAATCACTGAAAATAATTTGCAATAGTTTAAGCTTTAGTTAATAATAATAACACTGATGTACTGTATATGTATATCAGTATAAGTTTAACTATATAGAACACTAGGGAAAACTCCATGAAAAGCACTGTCCTGGCTTAATGCACAGCAGATTCCAGCCATTAACAGTCTTGTAAATATAGCTTCTGCTTGACCTTGTTCCTCTTGTGGTTAAAGGGCTTAATAAATGTTCTTGAATGTGTTTATCTATGCATGTCTTAAAAGTTTCATTTAGCCTCGGTGTAGGTTAATATTCAGTGAGTGATGCACCTCATGTCCAGCTAACCACACTGACCGCATTCATAAACATAATGAGCACCGTTTCTTCCTCCTGGTAAACACTCAGACCCTGTGACAGGTCACCGCCTACTCTTCTCTCAGAGCATCGGAATGCGTCACTCTGGGTGCCGGAGACATAAAGAGACTCACTTTCCATGTGGCCCAAGCATCCACTGCAGGGCAAAACAGGGGAGAGATGGGCTACATTCAGATAGTCTCGGTAGTTCACTAGATTTTGAAACACAGCCATTCAGATGCACATTTGTTGATTTGAACTATGCCCATTTAGGACTGTGGGAAAGAGACGTCGGATGACTCTCATACCAGACTGAATATATGACTGCAATAAAGAGAGCAGAATTTTCTCATTCTGTGGTCAACCAGCTATTTCTGTTCATCAATGGACAGACGAGTGTCTGCTTTTTTCGAATAACACACTGTAATGACATGATTGTCCAGCTGCTTCTCGTTCTCTTTATATATCGTGAGGGCCTTCTGAGGGAAAATCTGAGTTTTGGCATAACAAAGGTTGTTTGGTTCTTTGTGTTCTTGACACACTTGTTTTAGTCTGTGTGTGAGCGAGAGAGGAACAGAGGGCTTGTGGGGTTGTCCTGCAAGTCTGGAAGGTTATTCTTTGTCATTGTGCTTTCTGGTATCACCAAAAGCGACTCTTGACCCATAAATATTTAACAGAGCAGACTTTAATAGAAACTTCACTTTCACCTCTTCCTCTGCAAAAGACCCTCGGCTGGACTTTGTTTTCAGCACCCCTCACCCCCTCTCTCTCACATAAATATTTATAAGTGAGTGAAGGGAGAGATGTTTTATTAGGGCATCTGTGATTTAATGTGATGGACCAATCACGGGAAGATAAATTGCACTTCCACTACAAAGTATATAAAAATACCCAGCAAACCTGAAATCATCAAAGACAGTTGGCACATTCCACAAATACTGTGGTGTCCTGATATTTTGGTAAATGTTTT
>NW_015549590.1:2871555-2871902 GCF_001515605.1 Sinocyclocheilus anshuiensis | reverse complement strand
AATATTTTCTCATTTATATATATATATATATATATATATATATATATATATATATATAAATTGTAGTTGTGACTTCATTCACTGAGCTCAATATTCAGTCTTGTTTCCCAAATTATTGATAATAAGAAAAAATTTCAAATAAATATTTTCCTTTAATTTTGGGCATAAGTTTGTATATTATTTAATCTCAAACTAGTTGGCCCATACTGAGTGACAACTTCATTTGGTCTGTTTTGGCAACCCTGTTACCAATTCCTGCGTACTGTATTTATTTTGTTTGCTTTTAAAATTGTTTATTTGTTTTTTTTGTTTGGTTTTTTTTTTGGTAACGGGGTTGTGAAAATTGA
>NW_015549590.1:2871290-2871487 GCF_001515605.1 Sinocyclocheilus anshuiensis | reverse complement strand
GAAGCATAAAAATTAACCTAGCATGAAATGTAGATGTCTGTTTCCAACTTTGAAATGAGGATTTTAGCCTGTCTCACCTCCAATGTCTTGATTTTCTCTACTGTATACAACAAATAAAATCATACAATGTCAGAATTTTGACATTGATCTATTAAGTTTTTTTTTGTAAACAGGGTTTTAATTATTAACTGATTTTA
>NW_015549590.1:2859299-2871073 GCF_001515605.1 Sinocyclocheilus anshuiensis | reverse complement strand
ATCTCAAACTAGTTGGCCCATACTGAGTGACAACTTCATTTGGTCTGTTTTGGCAACCCTGTTACCAATTCCTGCGTACTGTATTTATTTTGTTTGCTTTTAAAATTGTTTATTTGTTTTTTTTGTTTGGTTTTTTTTTTGGTAACGGGGTTGTGAAAATTGCAAACCTAGAAAATTAAAAGCAACGATATTAAATTTTACTTTATTTAATTTGACTTGCTGCCAAGATTGACATTTTTTGTACCTCCTTTCATTTCATTCATTTATTTTTGTTTTCCTTGTTTTAGGCCCTACTTTTTACCCTATTCGCAGACAGTGCCTGTATTTGTTTAAACAGAATTCAGGCGCCATATTCTCTTTCTTTTGAGGAGCACTGAGCTCAGCGCTCTCTGTTATTCAAAACTAGAGCACTTCCACATACCTTCATTAATTCTGAGGAGTAGACGCACAGTGGGGTCTCTTCCTCTGGTGCGAGCAGCATGGGGTGCGTTTGAGTGTGGAGTGTGAGACTCTGTGTGTGTGTGTGTGTGTGTGTGTGTGTGTGTGTGTGTGTGTATTAGTACAGCTCTAGTCCTGCACCCCGGAGACCACCCGCTGATTATGTAAAACTCCTCTGCCTTTGAGTGTCTAAGCACAGCCGAGAGGGAAGTTCAACATCCATCTCTCCTGACCCTGTCTGACCCGTCTAATCCCGCCATTTCTTAGGTTCTGATTACACAGATCAGGGACCAGCATCGGGATCGAACACCAACCCCAATCATCAGTCATTCCGACTGGCATCTGACAGCTCCCATGGCCTGCTGAAACCTTCTCCACACCCGCCCCACTTCGCATCTACTTCAAAGTCCCATGGTCTATCTGAGGTTATCTCATTTTTTCAACCGATGAAGTCCCAGGAATATCAGTTAGATTAAATGGGTGGATCTAATGACAGAATAAATGTATGATTCGCTTAATTAATTCTAATATGTCAGTAAGCATAGTGTATATAATTTGCTTCACATGTCAATGAGATCACTCTGATGACATGCGTTCAGTTTCGTGATCCGTTCCATGTGTTGTCTTTACGTTCCTGTCTCCTTTCAGTAGAATCTGGTGTATTGCAGCCCATGATGATTTCAACTTTCATTACTTCCCTTTGTAGCTCTGAAAAACTGTATACTGGATGATACATTGTATATTGCAAAAACATTCAGAGAGCATTTCGGTCACAGTGACTAAATATTTCCTCGCAATGTTTGGCATTGGATGTTAAAAGCTAACTTCAACCATGCTGCAAACTTTACAGAAACTTCCACCTGTTTTTAATCTGGCATACTTAGCGAAGTTTGCAGCAATTACCATTTAGAGAGAAATTTCTGCTTGTCCATGCCAAAAACACAGTAATCAATCTAATCTAAAGGGAAACCGTTATGTTCACAGTCTGTGACTTTGGGACCTAAAATTGTCTGTGTTGACAGAAGGGGCTCTGTAGTGCAATGGGTTCTGTTTCCTCTGCTCAGAGACTGTGGACTGAAGTTGAGGTACAGACTGTATTACGTGACCCAGCTCACAACTTTCAGAGGCTTACTGTATATGCTACTCGTGAAGGATTTCGTCTGCACACTTAACATTGTTTCTGTAGGCACGTTCTGTTCCTCTATCTCTCTTTCTCTCCTTTTCATTTGACACCGCATAACATATTTCAAGGGGAAAACACATGCTGTGTGTCCTTGGTCTCTACTAGCGTTGATATCTATGATTTACGTACCAGCACCTCTAGGCATTTGACAGTAACTACTGTAGTCACATCATAGATAATGATTGACTGCGTTAGACTTACAGTGAGCAGGTGAGGGACACAGTCAACATCATGGGAAACAATGTGAAGAGCAAAACACTAAACATTACTGAGATACTGTATTTACAATTTCTAAAGGAAATATGGTGTTTTAATGGTTGCTAGGGCATTTCTAGGTGGTTTCTTACTGATCCAAGTCAAAATATCTCACCCTCAAGTCTCTACCCTGCATTAAAAAATGTCTTTTTAAAGTTTACTGGTTTTGACTGATTTGATTTGACTGATTGACTTTAATTGGTTTATCTTTGCAGCCAAAAATAACCCCTTCCAGCCCAAAATTGTCCAAAACCCCTCTAAAACCAGACAACTAAAAGCCTCTGAGTTCTGTTTTGCTTTGTTTTGTTGCTTTGCTGTGCTTTGTTGTTTTTTGTTTTCTTTTGCTTTGCTGGTTTTGTTTGGTTTTGTTTTGTTGCTTTGCTTTGTTGTTTTTTGTTTTGTTGCTTTGCTTTGTTGTTGCTTTGCTTTGCTTTGCTGTTTTGTTTTGTTGCTTTGCTTTGTTGTTTTTTGTTTTGTTGCTTTGCTTTGTTGTTGCTTTGCTTTGCTTTGCTGTTTTGTTTTGTTGCTTTGCTTTGTTGTTTTTTGTTGCTTTGCTTTGCTTTCCTTTGCTCTGCTTTGTTGTTTTGCTTTGTTGTTGTTGTTGTTTTGCTTTGCTTTGTTGTTTTGCAAAAATCCACTTTAACATCATAGATCTTTTGGTATGGATGGACTCACCTGTTGGTACCTGACACAATATCATATGACTGTGCTGCATTACCTGAGTCAAAGATTACAGTTGTAAATGTAGTGTGTGACTGCACTGGGCTGCTCTCAGAACTGATCTGAGATCAATGATCTATGGATGTGAGTGTGAGGCCGTCTGGGCTCTGCTGCTCTATGTCAGTGGAGGTATTGCTTGTGGCTCCCTGTGCTGCTCCACATTACCAGGGAACGGTTGCCAGGGCTACCATTTATTAATATCTATCTATAACTTTGAGCACTGTGCTCATTTGAGCAAATAATGAAGACAGCCACTGGTTTCAGGGGAGGGTTCGCTGGCATGTGAGCACGCAAATTTACATAATTCAGGACATAATCGAGTCTGTCTTGTGTGTTTACAAGCTTGTAAATAAGGGTGCAATTGAATAAAATATTGCATAAAGTATGTGCAATCGCATATGTTTGTGTTTATGTAAATAAGCAGCAATAGGAAATTGTCAACTAGGCAAATTAAATCTGGTTGGCAAAAAAGTACTAAGGCATGTTAGTATATATGTGAATGTATAATTTATTTGACTCTGGCTTTTTATTGATTTTATATATTTCCTGTCTTTAATTGCTTATATTAATTGAATTAATTGTGATGTATTCATATCACTGTAATTCGTTTATTCCAAGTGGCATTACACCTAAAAATATTGAGATTTTGAACATTCATGTTTTTGCTCTGATTCAGCTATGTTTAAGGGTTCAATATAATTATAAATAATATAATCAGTGGCATTTATGCTGTATAATATTTCCCCCCATATCAAGTTAGGACCACTACAGCCAGAAAAAAACTAATGGAGCAACCCTGCCCCCTGCTGGTTGATTAGTAACACTTACAAGGACAAGGATTTCAACATTGGATATACATTGTGTAACAAACAGTGTCTGTCTTTAATCTTATGTAAATTTACTCACATGATGTCCCCGATGATGGAGCTCTGAAATGTTGGTCCTGTGGTTTTATCGTATCGCCACTGATTGTGGGTTCTTGTGTTAATTAGTAACGGCCTTTTGCTAGGTTTCATGGTTTGTTAAAGTATTTTTATGTTGTTATTTATGTGTGACGTCACTGAAAGAGGAAATCTATTTTCTTTAGTTTTTTTGTTTAGTTTTAGGTTTTATCTAAAATAAAGATTATGAAAATTAAATTATAAAAGATTATGAAATCTAATGGTTGATTTAAAATGCAAAGATGAATAATTCAAAATAAGACCAGCAATGTTTACAAAGTAAATAGCGCCGATTTTGATTTCATGTTGACATTGTTTTCCTATTGAGAAACTTTCTGAACACTTGAATGTAGAGATTTTGTATTAATAATATGCTTTTATGAATACAACATATCAGCAAGAAGGTAAATCTCCTCCTAGTCTGCAAATGGCACTGTTGCTATGCAGTAATGAATCTGGTGGCAGAGGAACGGCCAGACGTGCATCTCAGCTGTTCACTGGGATCTGACTGTGGCACAGTAATTATCTCTGCCCAGACAATTGTCTTCATATAACAATCAAGTGACATGCAGTATTATTTCATTTATCTGAGCTTCTTATTGTTTATTAGAGATGAACTCAAAGTTCTGTTGGATTGTTTGAAATCAAGGTGATGATTTTGGTCAAAATGGGCCAAAAAGTACACAGTAAACTCAGGGATGTCATTTAAAGTGAAGTCAAATTATGTCATTGCTTAGTCACAATCATGTTATTCTAAACCTGTAGAACATTTATTCTGAGGTAAAACACAACTGAGAATGCTCAAGTAAATGAGGGATGGATTTTATCCAAGTCTGAAGCCCGATGATATCTTGGTGTGAACAAGAGACCAAAATTCCTTCCAATGCCACTCTTGTGTATATTTAAATATGTTGGACCTAGCTGACCCAAACATCATTGGTTCTCAGCAAACTTTCAAGAAGACTGTGTGTGTATGTATATATACCACGTGTATGTACAGTATCTCACAGAAGTGAGTACACCCCTCACATTTTTGTAAATATTTTATTGTATCTTTTCATGACAACACTGAAGTAATGACACTTTGCTACAATGTAAAGTAGTGAGTGTACAGCTTGTATAACAGTGTAAATTTGCTGTCCCCTCAAAATAACTCAACACAGCCATTAATGTCTAAACCGCTGGCCACAAAAGTGAGTACACCCCTAAGTGAAAATGTCCAAATTGGGCCCAATTAGCCATTTTCTCTCCCCAGTGTCATGTGACTCATTAGTGTTACAAGGTCTCAGGTGTGAATGGGGAGCAGGTGTGTTAAATTTGGTGTTATCGCTCTCACTCTCTCATACTGGTCACTGGAAGTTCAACATGGCACCTCATGGCAAAGAACTCTCTGAGGATCTGAAAAAAAGAATTGTTGCTCTAAATAAAGATGGCGTAGGCTATAAGAAGATTGCCAAGACCCTGAAACTGAGCTGCAGTATTTGGTGTAATGAAATGTGTTTATGTAGTTTAAAGTAAAAAAAAAACACATTATTTTCCACATACTGTACATTATTGTTTCTCCTCTATGCCCCGCCTTTCTGAAACGCGTACATTTTTACAAAGCTCATCGGTCTAAAATCAGTCTTCGTCCACGGTGAAAGCCGATCCGGCGATCCACATTGCGAAGTTGATGTATTTCCTCAGCGACCAGCACGGATCAGCTCTAGGCATGACGAAGTGGATATCGTCCTCTTTTGGAAGGCCAAACAAAGTAGTTTCGCTTTCACAACGAAACACACAGCGCCTTCACGACATGGCGGCGACAACAACAATACTACAGCGAGAATAAAAGTTACGCCTTCTTTCTTTGCGTGAACATTTGGGTGGCGTTATGCAAATCTTCCCATATCGTGACGTAGACGTGGGGGCGTGTTAGAACGAGCCGTTTTAGGTAGGCATGGTTGACTCTTAACTTTTATAAAGAATATCTCTTTGGATTTGAGACTTTAGTCATTGCAACTTTACAGATCTTCTTTATGCACCAAGAGCTTGTAACACTCCAAAGAGAAGGGAAAAATTGAAATCGCATCATATGACCCCTTTAAGTGAATAATGACTTAAATTTGTATCTGTTCATCAAACAATGCTAGCGTTTGCCTTCATATGTCTTGAAATATAGTACTCGAATTGCATGGACTACTTTTATGGTGCCTTTATAGTGGTTTTAGGTCACTTTAGAGCTTGCTCAAGCTGCTCTTTTCTGTACACTAAGTAAATGAGGGATGGATGATATCCAAGTCTAAAGTCAAGCTGTATCAAAGGAAGAGAATTTCAATCAAATTATTCTTGTGAATCTATGTGTGAGCCTTGTGATGGACTGGCCATTCATCCATGGTTTTTCTCCACCTGTGGCTCAAGATGCTGGGTTAATTAAAAGATACAGTTCACAACTATAATATATAAAGGCATTTTATATATTTAAAAAATTCAGAACAAAATAAAGTTCAAATTGAAGAATTAAAAAACAAAACAAAACAATGGACTGCAATTGACCTTACAGAACTGGGCTAATACTCCCACTTAACACCCGACTTATAAATGCTGCAGGGAAATACAATTTCATAAAAACTTCAATGGCCTATTTTCATAAACAAGGCCTATTTAAATTTTTCAGAGCAAAACCAAGTTCAAAACAAAGAACAAATAAAAAAAGTGTTTGGTCTAAATATAATGAAATATAATGTAGAATTACAGTAAAATAATACTCTATAATCATAAGAAGGGGTGAGCCACTGGCTTGCCCCAGGCAACTTACCCCAGGACATTTGGCTCAAATTACCCCACTCCCACCATTTTAACAAATTTGTATCATCCAGCAGTTTAGAGCTAACATAATGCTAACAGTATAGCCTCATATTATAACTTCCTAAAGAACAAACACAAGTGATATTACAGATTTGTCTGTAATTGTTCAAACACAAGAAGCATGGGCCAAGAAGCATTTTTTTTGTTTGTTTTTTTACAGAAATGTAGTTACCAATTATTCCATGGGCCTCTCTCCCATCACATGGTGAGTAAAATACATGACTCTTCACATATTTATGGTCATATCACCAATTTTGTTTAAGGTTGCCTAAAAACAAGGTGTGGGTAAGTTGAGCCAGCAGGCTTAATTCACCCCACTCTCCCCTATATGATAGATCCTCTGGAATCAAACAAATGTGAAGTTTGAATATGTGGAAGTGTGAACTAGATTTTAAATCTATACTGCAGAATGGACCATTTTAAGTGAATACTGACTTCAATTTGGATCTTTTCATCACGCAAAGCTGACGTTTGCCTTCATATGTCTTGAAATAAAGTACTTGAAGTGCATGAACTACTTTACTTCACTACTTTGGTTTTAGTTTTAGGTCATTTCAGAGGTTGAAATCATCCACATCCACTTTCATTGTATGTTCCAGTGAAGAGAGAAATATATGTAACTGCATGAGGATGAGTAATTGATGGCAGAGTTTTCATTTTTGGTTGACTAACCCTTTAAGTGTTTGCACAATAAAACTTTCTTTCGAAACTTCCTGACATTGAAAGGCAGAGAGATGTTGTTAGTTGTTAGAAGAGGACATTGAAGTGGAGTTCAGGAACGTACTAGCCAACAGTACATATGTAACAGGAGACATTAGCTATTATTTACTATGCGACCAGCAATTTGTTCGCTATGCATGGGTAAATGCACTGCACAGTAAAGAAGGGCATAGGGAGAGAGAAACTGTGCTTTTATTACAGTAGTAAAGATTAGAGTCACAGCCAAAGTTCCTCCCCCTCAGCTATTGCACATTGATCTGGTTAGGACGCCTCTGGTAATGCATGTAGTTTCAGATAGGACATACACACCCTTGTACACACACACACACAGACTCACAAGACAGAAACACTTGTGCCCTGCTGTCACACTCTGTGTGTGGACTTGCTTGGAGCAGATGGTCTAAAATGAGCTCCTCAGGCTGGATACTGGCTGTGTGTCTTGTGGTTCTTGAAGGTAACAAAAAAAAGTGTGTATGTGATGGCGATTTAGTCTTGATGGTGTGGTGTAACTATGTGACAATCATGCACTGTATGAGTAAGGCTTTCATTAAGGCAACATTTCTGGTCACCATCTGTTTTTGTGTCGTGTGTTTGGTTTATGTGTGAATTATATTTGCATGTCATTAGCCTAAAAATGAATTCTGCCATAAAATGTCATTTGTTTGCTCACGCTAACCATAACATGAATCTGTTTACATATGATTATGTAAGAGATGTTTTTTTTAATTCATAAAATGATGATATGTATGGTTTGTTTACTATAATTGGTTTGTTTACATTGTGGTTTTTGAGATTTTATGCATGTTTTTGAGTTGTAGTGCAGCTGTTGGGTTGCTTTTACTGTTTCAGTCATATTGTAATGTGAAAACATTGTCATCTTGAATTATAAAGGCATGAGTTTAACCACAATTGCTGACCTTTGTTCACCACATGTGCTGACAGTGAGTTTAAAACATTTACTCTGTTGTTCAGCATGTGTCTCTTCTCGTGTGTCATCACAGGAGGCAGATATGCTGTGTGGGCCGAAGAAGGGTCAGGCAGTGAGAGGAACTGTTCGGCAATTCCTCCGGTACTCTATTCTTCTATCCATACTGTGTCCATGTTTTCCTCTGTATATCCACACAGCTGGTTCAGCCCTCTGCTAGGACTCGTCTTTAGCTCAGAGAGCAGTGGAAAGAGAAAATAATAACCCTGTCTCCAGCATACAGGCCTAATCTGGCCTCTCAGTGAGGAGATCTTCTCTTCTGATAAGAACACAGTTTTTAGGTCATGCACACCCAAAATCTGATCTCAGCGAGGTGTGTGTGTTATCTGTGAACTGCTCACACAGCCTTATCAGTTAAAGGGTTAGTTCTCCCAAAAATGAAAATTCTGTCATTAATTACTCACCCTCATATTGTTCTAAACCCATAAGACCTTCGTTCATCTTCGGAACACAAATTAAGATATTTTTGATTCATTCTGAGAGTTTTCTTTGCATACAAAAAGTATTCTCTTAGCTTCGTCAAATTACTGTTGAACCCCTTATGTCACATGGATTATTTTACTGATCTCCTTGTTACGTTTCTGGACCTTGATCGTGGTAATTACATTGCAGTCTAAGTGAGGGTCAGAGAGCTGTCAGAATGCATCAAAAATATCTTAATTTGTGTTCCGAAGACGAACGAAGGTCTTACAGGTTTGGAACGACATGAGGGTGAGTAATTAATGACAGAATTTTCATTTTTGGGTGAACTAACCCTTTAAACTAAGTGTTTTTATATGGGTTGAGTTTCAAATTATGGGCTGAAAATTTAATTTGTGATATTTAACATTTGTGGATTGTGGATAACTTAATGAATTCAGAATAATTTTGATGCAGTATATTTAAATTATTAATTCTGGTTGCTCCAGTATTTGCCACCAACAGCTGTAAACACGACTCTGAGGCTTCGTGATCTGAGAGCATCCATGATCCCCTTGAACATCTCAGCCTACATCATCCCAGCCACAGATGCTCATCTGGTAACTTCTAAAGACTGTCAGAAATTAACTTTTATATTAAGAGGCAATACTGGTCCCCTGGAATTTATATTTCTTTTCTTTTACTTTTTTTCCTAACCATATAAAATCATAAACCATGCCATACACTGATGTCAAATAAGTCTAAATAAATTCTAATATTTTAACAATTATGATTTCTATCAAATCAACAAAAATACAAAGGAGGCTGTAAATAATAATATTTGTATTGTTATTTTTAGACAAAAAACTACATTTTTTTTTTGTTTTAAAGTGCCCCTATTATGGGTAATGAAAGGTTCATATTTTGGTTTTGGGAGTCCCCAACAACAGGTTGACATGCATGCAAGGTCAGAAAACACTTTCATTGTCTTATAATATGCATTTATTTTTACCTTAATTGCTCAAGGACTCCCAAACGATTTGCTCAACTATTCATTTTTCCAAACCCCTCCTTTGCATGACTCTAATCTGCGGTGATTGGTCAGATTGGTCTCATTTTCATTTTATCATGCCTGTAATGCCTAATAAAGTAGTTTGTGAGCTCAGTGCTGCTTTGTGTGTGTAACACAACTCTAAGTGAATGAAAACATCCTGCAAAGTTTTAAAAACGACTGGTTTCAATGATTCAGAGTCGACTCTTTCTTTTGAGAGACAATAACTTTATACACGGTGCACTTTCAGATTTAAGACTTTGCAGGATGTTTTCATTCAATTAGAGCTGTTTTACACACTGCATGAAAGGTAATTTTCAAAAATCCATAATAGGGGCACTTTAAATGCACATTCTCTCTTAGGTCTGCAGAGACACCACATACTAAATCCAAAACTAGTTGGCCTAGAATTAATAATATGAAATATATCAAATGATATACGAGATTAAAAATTATTCATCCCCAAATTTTAAATATATGTTGTGTTTTTGTCAGTTTTGTAGGCATTTAATTTCTGACCCCCTAAACCTCCTCTTTCAATCTTCTTCATTCTCAGACATTACCTTTGTGACGGTAACTGACTGTGGTTTTTTGGCAGAGTGAGTACATCGCCCCCAGAGATGCGAGGTTGGCCTGGATGTCTGGCTTCACTGGCTCCGCAGGTGTGTTTCACAGCCAACTGATCATAATATTGCTGTATCACCATGCATCATTCTCAGTCACATTATGTTTGTCACTTCTTTGGTCCCTGACAAACGGCCCACTCCTGTCTTCTGTTATAACTAACAAAAGTCTGTTTCTAATTTCTAGGAACAGCAGTAATTACTCAAAACAAGGCTGTTTTGTGGACCGATAGCCGCTACTGGATTCAGGCAGAGAGACAAATGGACTGTAACTGGGAGCTACTGCGAGATGGTGAGGAACAACAATATGAGAGTAAAATTCATATTTTAAACTTGTCCAAATGAAGTTGAACATGTGGGTGAATGAATGTCTTAAAACACATATTTAAAGGATATTGAAAGATGTTATTCTATTGATTGCTGTGTAGAATTCTATTATTTGTCTGTTATTAATTCGATCTGAGTCTGTAACACTTTCCTGGTCTAACTCTACTGGATCACAGCCTCCATTCGCAGCATTACCAACTGGCTGATCCTAGAGATCCCTGAGGGAGATCAGGTGGGCTTTGACCCATTCCTCTTCTCTGTAGGTAAGCAAACAGAGCTAATAAAATACTTTCTTATGTAAAATAAGTTTAAAAGTATGTGTTGTTTTCTGTTCTGTTTTTTATTTAAATGCTGTTCTTTTGAACTTTTTTTATTCATCAAAATAAAATAAAAAATTTAAAAATGATAATGATAATACATTTTAAAATGTATTCAAATGGAAAACATATATATTAAATTGTATAATATTTCACAATATTGCTTATATATTTACTATTTTTATCAAATAAATGCAGCCTTGGTGAGACTTAGAGACTTCTTTCAAAAACATTTTTAAAAATCTTACTGAAGCCAGCTTTTGAATTGAAGTGTATATATAAACTATGTTAAGATGATCACCTAAGTAACAAATCTAATGACGAAGATTATCAAAATCAGTCGTGAATAATTTGGTCATTATTCTTTGCTGCCTTAGACATTTTTGACATCTACAACACCAACCTGGCTCCAGCGGGCCGGATCCTGAAATCTATTCCTGATAACCTGGTGGATAAAATATGGACAAATCGACCTCCTCTGCCTCCTGACAACCCCACACACTTACCTGACAGTGTCATCGGTGTGTGCATGTCTTATCAGCATCACTTGACTGATAAGTACCAAGCGAATAGGGCAGAGGACCATAAGGTCATGACAGACAGAGCAATAAAGCTCTGATTTAATCTTTAATGACTAGTGATATAACTTACACTAAAGACAGCTCACAGAGGGGATATTCTAGTTCGTTCTGGTGCCAAGATAAAGTCAATGAGGCATGAATAAAGGCATAGTCAGCCTAAAAATAACTTAATGTTGGTCTAAAACTACAGTATATGGTTTTTTTTTCTGTGGGACATAAAATTAGAAATTCTGTGCTTGTTGCTCTTTTCTTCTTTTTCAAGCTTCAAATAAGATACAAAAAAGAATCTTAAAATGAGTTGTGCATTTTATTACTATTATCATTTATAAGTCTTCTGAATTCATATATTTTCTATCTTTGTGTTAGGAACATGTAAATCTTTTTTCA
>NW_015549590.1:2853512-2859289 GCF_001515605.1 Sinocyclocheilus anshuiensis | reverse complement strand
CTGCTGAGACTAAAGTGTTGAGTCAATGTAGTGAACTTGAGAACCAAATCAGTCTGATCTATGAATAAATCATTTTAAACCAAAAAAACTCAATCATTTTGGTGAAGTGAAAAAGCTGATTCACTGAACAGATTTGATTCAAAATAGTGAATCTTTAACAAATCAGTCTTCTCTACATCTATGTTCCCTTTTATTGTAATTGCATAGGAAACTTTATTGTAAGGGTTAGTAAATGGTGACAGAATTCTCATTTTTGGGTGAACTGTTTCCTGAAGGTTTTGTTGTAATTCAAATTTACATTGTGCGTGTGTGTTTGTTTGGATGTTCAGAAAGGACCTGGCCAATGAAAGTAGATCAGATACGAGCCCAAATAAGTGACAATCCATACAAGCCCACCGCTGTGCTGCTTTCAGCTCTGGACGAGACCGCATGTAAGCACAAAACAGCACAACACAAAGCCATCTCATGCAGGAGAGTTTCTCTGAATTGTTCTATAAAACTCTTGTCGGGCCAAATATTTTCTCTATTTTCAGGGCTGTTTAATCTACGAGGCAACGACATCCCTTTTAATCCATTCTTCTATTCTTACACTCTGCTGTCAATGGATGAGATATGGCAAGTTCCTCTGTTCATATTAATAGCACTATACTTAGTTGGTGTGCTGTGCAGTTTCTAACTAGCCTCCTTCACCAGGCTCTTTGTGCACACTGAACGAATAACAGAAGAGTTGAAGGTGTACCTGAACACTACATGCTACCATTCCTATTGTGTGCAGCTGCTTGAGTACAGCTCTGTGCGCTCATACCTGCAGTCCTATCTACAGAGACCCAACGTGAGGGTATGGGTGGGTACAGAGTACACCAACCAAGCCCTGTATGAGCTCATCACTCCTGAGGTAAGACCTGGATCCAAAATATAGACTACTACTATGCCTATGATAGCTTGGATGCTCAAATAAGGAGTCTCAGACTATCTGTGGGCTAAATATGGCTAAGATGATTTCAGTCAAGCCCCTCAAGTGTTAATAATTGATTTTCACTTTTTGCATTTGGCCTTTAATGTTATCCTGTGCTTCTGTTCAAGAAGTGTTAAATAGTAGCCTAATTTATTTTTTCCCATATGGCTTTTTAAAGGCTGAAACATAAATGTAAATATGGAACAAACAAGCCTCTGTGCTTGCATCTGTCAAAAAAGTTTAGTTATGCACATCTACATCAGGCACGTGTCACTGTGTGACAAAATTAGATTGCTATAATCAGTGGAGCCATTTCTATTTTTGACACACTGCACAGCTATTTCAGCCACTTTATTTTGCCCCTCCTGGTCTGTCTGAAATGAAATTATTTTATTGACAGATATGTAAATAAATAAATGGTGAACATTAAATTAGAGCCAATTTATGTTTTACTTATTGTGACTAGATGTGCTCTGATGTGCAAAATAAATTTGAATAAATGGATGGATGGAGGTGTGGATGGATGGATGGGGTAGATAGATGGGTGAGTATATAGGTGGATTGATGGGTAGATAGATGGATAAATGGATGGATGGATAAGTAGATTGGTGGATGGATGGATGAGTAGATTTGTGGACAGATGTATGGATGGTAGGTAGCTAGATGGATGGGTAGATTTGTGGATGGATGGGTAGATAGATGGATAAATGGATGGGTGGATGAATGGATGGATAAGTAAATAGGTGGATGAATGGATGGGTAGGTAGGTGGATAAATTGGTGGATGGATGGATGATGGATGGTAGATAGCTAGATGGATGGGTAGATTTGTGGATGGATGGGTAGATTTGTGGATGGATGGGTAGATAGATGGATAAATGGATGGTTAAGTAGATAGGTGGATGAATGGATGGGTAGATAGGTGGATGGATGGATGAGTAGATTGGTGGACAGATGTATGGATGGTAGATAGCTAGACGGATAGGTAGATAGTTGCAAAATAAATTTGAATAAATGGATGGATGGAGGTGTGGATGGATGGATGGGGTAGATAGATGGGTGAGTATATAGGTGGATTGATGGGTAGATAGATGGATAAATGGATGGTTAAGTAGATAGGTGGATGAATGGATGGGTAGATAGGTGGATGGATGGATGAGTAGATTGGTGGACAGATGTATGGATGGTAGATAGCTAGACGGATAGGTAGATAGGTGAATAAATAGATGGGCAGATAAATGGATGGATGGATGGATGGATGAGTAGATAGGTGGATGGATGGATGGAAGGATGGATGGATGGATGGATGGATGGCTGGATGGATGGATGGATGGATGGATGGATGGTAGATAGCTAGACGGATGGGTAGATGGATAGATGGACGTATGGATAAATGGTAGATAGCTAGATGGATGGGTAGATAGATGGATAGATGTAGATTGGTGGATAGATGGATGATTGATGGCTGGATGGCTGGCTGGATAGATGGATAAGTAGATAGGTGGATAGATGGATGGGTGGATGGATGGATGGATCCTGACTGAAATTATAATTTCATAAGGCTGCTTGAGTCCCACAGTACAGGTGAAGATTTTACTGCTGATGAACATATCTTATGTCTTTAAGGACAAACTTCTGACCAGCACCTATTCTCCAGTACTGACCACAAAAGCAGTGAAAGATGCGACTGAGCAGCATATTCTCAAAGAGGCTCATGTAAGAGAACACACACACACACACACATTCTCCCCAAATTACTTTTGTAAAGCAGTGATAACCCTGATGGACACTTTGTTGACTGATACCTGTTGTATTATCGTAATTTCTAGATTGAGGGGCACTTTATCACATCATAAAGCCACATTAGGAGGCCAGACAGACTCCATTCATTGCAGCATCAATGTCTTATCGCTCCTTATCGCACAACCTCCATCAAACATATTGGAACCTTTGTTACTCATGGTGTTTGCTTGTATTCAGTGTTCTATTGACATATTTTGCAGAATGAGGTTTTTCAATCGAAAACAACTGCATTTGATAACATGCATGGACATGTGGTTCTGGTGGTTTATGGCCTAAAGCCAGACCTCTGTTGACTGCTTCAATTAATCCCCTCCGTCTGGGATCCGTCTGGTCTCAAGCAGGTGATTTTGTACTTCTCAGCCACGATGGGTGAACATCCATCCTTTTTCCCGCAGGTTAGGGACGCAGTCGCAGTCATGCAGCTTCTGATGTGGCTTGAGAAGAAAGTTCCAGAAGGCACAGAGAACGAACTTACGGCAGCACATTTTGTCGATCAGTGTCGCAGGTACAGAACAGTGGAGCTAAACCCTCTTCACTGATACCACTCACATACAGTAAAACAGATGGTTTTACCTGTATTGTTAATTTTTCAAGGCTATCGGTTCCAAAAGTATATGCACCATTCATTTATTTAAATTGTGCATTGCTTATTTAGTTTAATTGTACATTTATTTATTTATTTTATAAGTATATACACATTAGTAATTTAATTATTTACAGTGAATATGTAATTAAATGCTATTTCTAATTTTATTTAGTGTTTTCTTTTCAAAATATGCAATAAAATGCTATCAGAGCTTGTGGTAGGTTTGTCTTGGAAGACAATTATGGCTGAATTTTAGTATGAAAATGAATGGAATATTTGCTTACAGAAACAGACTCTAGCACTCTCTATTAGCCATTTTTCTAAGCTTGCATTACAGGAATTACATTATTTGCACAAGTAGAACTTGTTCCTTCATCAAGGATGTTAAATTAGAAGATGTTTTACTTATGTAAACTTCCTTTTTCTTGAGAATCACAAACCCTTCACTGTGTTTCGGCAGCAAACAGAAGAACAGCAGAGGGCCGAGTTTTGAGACCATTTCTGCAAGTGGACCTAATGCTGCTCTTGCTCACTACAGGTATTGAATACTGTTCCTCTTCCCGCCAAATTATAATGTTTAGCTTTTCAGTCATTTTTCTTTGTTCACTCTTGAATTATATTCATTATGTTTACTTATAACTACCTGCATTGTTCTTATTTTTACAGTCCATCTAATGAAACTGTAAGGAAGCTGTCAGTGGATGAGATGTATCTGGTTGACTCTGGAGGACAGTACCTGTGAGTTTCATAGTACTATTAGTACAAAGTTATGTTTGTGTGCAAAAAAAACACAATACATAGCCAAGCTCATGCATGCATTCTGTCTGATTTATGTTAACAGTGATGGTACTACTGATATAACGCGTACTGTGCACTGGGGTAAACCCACTGACTTTCAAAAGGTATTGAATGGAAGGCATAGGGAGTTACTAATGATGCAAAGCATAATAGGATGCTTATACTGAAAAGAAAACTGTTTTCTCCATGTCCTACTCCGATAGGAGGCCTACACAAGAGTGCTCATGGGAAATATTGAGATTTCAAGAACCATCTTTCCTGCTGGAACTAGAGGTGAGGATTTCCTCATCTTCAATCACAATCTCCTTTCAAGCGACCATGCCATGATACTTCCACAAGAGGGCGCCATATACACAGCAGACTTCTCACAGTGACAACTACAAAACCTGTCAAGTGCTAACGGTTCAGGGGTTTTTATTCCCACCATAGGCGTGAACATGGAGATGCTGGGACGAAGAGCATTGTGGGAAGTTGGTTTAACTTATGGTCATGGCACAGGTCATGGTGTGGGCAACTACTTTGGAGTCCATGAATGTAAGTCTGACTCTATAATGTGTTTATATATTTATTTCAGTAATCTTGTCATTTAAATGCATTTGTGTTTATAACAATCATTTACAATTGAAATACACTAATATTTAAAAGTGTAGGGTCAGTAAGTTTTTTTTAAATGATCAAGGATGCATTATATTCATTAAAAGTGACAGTAAAGGCATTTATAATGTTACAAAAGATTTCCGTTTTAAAAATCTTGTTCTTTTGAGCTTTCTATTCAAAGAATCCTGGGGAAAAAATTGTAGCATTGACAATAATAAGAAATTGATAATAAATTGTTATATAATTAAAATATAAAACATTGTAACACTATTTCACAATATTACTGTTTTACCTTATTTTATTTATTTATTTATTTATTTATTACAAATAAATGCAGCCTTGGTGAGGAAAAACTTTCAAAAACACACATATACAGGTATATGTATATAGAACATATGCTGTATCTCTTCATCTAAGGTCTCTGTTTTCTCTCTGATAGGGCCTGTGGGTTTTCAGTCCAATAATATTCCATTTCAAGAGGGGATGTTCACATCAATTGGTGAGGAATCATTAAGCAGCTCATTACGATTATCTTAGTTTGATAATTACGGTTATAAACTGACAAACTCTCCTCTAGAACCTGGTTATTACAAGGAGAATGACTTTGGTATAAGGATAGAGGACATTGCTGTCACTGTTCCAGCTACTACAAAGGTACATCCAACTAACTGAGGGTCTGTAACTCTGTAAATCCACTGCAGTTAGCCAAGGGCAGTGCCTAAAGAAATAATAATAATATGTGCATTTTTTTCTTGCTTAAAATAAAATTCCTCTTTTCCTGTTTTACTTTTAAGTATGGCAACAATTACTTGACATTTGAAACTGTCTCACTGGTGCCTTATGACAGAAAACTGATAAACACATCTCTTCTAAGTCCTGAGCAGGTATTGTAATAGTGCCATTAAGTATTTATAACAAAATTATTTTTTGTTTTGTTTTGTTTGTATCTTTGTAAAGCACTTTGCCAGCATGATTGGCAAATTATATATGTGTGTGTGTGTGTGTGTGTGTGTGTGTGTGTGTATGTGTGCACCTGGTA
>NW_015549590.1:2853226-2853414 GCF_001515605.1 Sinocyclocheilus anshuiensis | reverse complement strand
AATATAAATACATTCATGTATTACTTTCATGTGTTTACTTTCATATCATAAATAATTTTGGTACTGCTAGAATGTCTTGTATGCCATTTGGTGTTCAGTGTAAAAATTTAGGTTAAGAACCACAGCTTAGTGTGTTTAAATATAAGTTATTTTCTAGTGTTGGTTTCCTTTGAAAATGTGCCCACTGA
>NW_015549590.1:2849351-2852935 GCF_001515605.1 Sinocyclocheilus anshuiensis | reverse complement strand
GCTCTTCACTGGAAATACGTCTTGGGAGGGGGGTTGTGGGTTAGCAGAAAATTGCCTTATTTTCATTTATGACAAAACAGAAATCACTTACTGACAGCATTTTATTTGTTGTTGACTTGTAGCTGCACTGGCTGAACAAATACTATGAGACCATCCAGAGCGTGGTGGGTCACGAGCTGGAGAGGCAGGGGCTGAAGGAGGAGTATGACTGGATGATGAAGCATACGGCACCCTTCCTTACAGCTGGAGCTTCAGCTGTCATCTCCTCAGTCACACTGCTAGTAACAGTGCTGCCCTCTGTTTTACTGCATAACCTGCTGTAAAACAAGCACTGAAGAGTGTAACCCACTTCACAGTGTTCAGTACTGCCTCTGCTCCTATTGTGGGCTGGGGTGACAAACTCACTTTCAGGTACAAACAGAAAAGCTCCAATGTTGCTTACTTAAATTAAGCTGTCTATTATACAGTGTTCTTTCTTTCTCTTAATTCTTCTCTTTTATCCGGTTATTTTTTTACAAGTCATTTTGAGTGGATTTAATGCCTCATTATGATTTGTCCTATGTTTGAACTGTTAGTATTTTATAATGTATTTTATGACAAAAGTTGTAGGTTTAATTAAGAAAGACAATATTAGGATTTAAAAATTATACATTGCATGTGAATGTATGAATATATTATTTTAAAACAATCATTGTTTATTTATAGTTTATTAAAGTAAGATTACTACAGTATCTCCACTACTTTTGGTTTATCTATGACTGCGTCCGAAAGCTTAGGGGCAATGAGGCAATGACTTGCAGGCAGCGTTTGCATGTAAAGTTACCTCACAAAACTGATTTCAAACTGACTTCTAAGGCAGAATAACAGTCTGATGATCCACATGAAAATACAGAGAAATTCAGTAATAATATTTAATTACAATAATACAAATTTCTCGCTAGAACTCACATCAAAACCAACTGCAGCTTTTATTTTATTTTTTATTTTTTAGCTTAACTGTCACAGAATGGAAATCACAGGTTTGTAGGTATATAGGCAATGAAGGATACATCTATGCTGCTTTCAAAAATCGCTCATATGAAAGTATCTCAGTAAACAGGATGTGACACGATCATTGGATTCAGACATGCCTTGATGTCCTCGTACCTCCTTATCCTGCCTGTGTAGGCAGCATTTTTCAGCTTTCAGATGCAGCCTATGTGTTCTGTGTTCTAAGATCTCATACTTAACTTTTCTTGAAGCATCTTGGAGACGTTGCCACAGTTCTTCTGGATTGAGTCTGTCTCAGTTTGCTCTGTTTCTTCATGTCATTCCAGACAGACTGATGATGATGAGATCAGATCTCTGTGTGGAGCACTGGCTGTTGTCAGACACAAATCTCACTGGATTATTACAATTAATGGCAAAATTAATGTTTGGAAATGTAAATCAGATGATGTATAAATCTCAATTTCAAAAAATTGACCCTTATGACTGGTTTTGTGGTCCAGGGTCACATATTTCCTACAGACACACTACAGCAAAAGATAGAAATAACTGTCTTTTAAACCATTACTGTTGCGGTGTGCCAAACCACTGCAAACGAACCCAGTGCTTGAGTGAACTGTCTGAATAAATCAAATGAATCGCGAATCACTTCAGACCTTTTTACAAATCTGTTTGAACAATTAGATCAAAAAAGTTATTCATTTGCATATCTGGCATCACTAGTTCTGATTGTAAACAGTGGATGGAACAAACATACGACTTAATTGCTGAAATATTATCAGAGAAAATGATTGGACAGTATACATTAATCCCATTGACATAAGGATTTAGCAGTAATATTTTCTGGGGCACAGCTTTAGCGATGCCCCTGGCATCACCTGCGCAATATGTTTAAAAAAGAACAGCTGAAAATATTTTTTTATTATAAGATTTTATGTGGAGGTAACAACTTCAGTAATGTTCAGTAATGAGACTGGCTCATTGTAGCTTTGATGTGACATGGACATATGGATGTCAGAATCCAAAAATATTAGCCACTGAACTCTGAACTGCAAAGCTAGAGCTAAATACTTGACATAAATCATCTTGTAGTCATCAATCATTTATTCAGCTGGAAGATTTTTAATGTTTCTAACATTACTATAACCTTTTATTCTCGTGTTGGTATTTCTCTATTAAGCCAAAGCCAAATATCATTGTCATTGCTTCATCTTTTATCAATGCCACAAATTCACATTTATCTGAATTAATATGTCAATTGTAATCATTTTATTTAAATACCATCAGCAGTCATTTAAAAACATAAATCAAGCTATCCACGGATCCCGTTTTTTGTTACTTGTAAAAATGACTTGTGAGCACTCCTTTCTAAAATATTGGCACAACGTGTCATGGCCGTTTATTTGTTTCACATGGGTGTGTTGCTTTTAGAGCTGGGCATGGTTTAGGGCACTGAAACTGACATGACAGCATGAAAGCGAGTCCTATCTCTCACACAGATATCAGAGCAGACGCACATCTTAACAGCACTTTCTGAGAAGCAGCTTCTACTTTCCCCTTTTATTGCAATAGGCCTGAAGCGATTTGCTGTCAGTAGCACTGCTGCATGTGAATTTCTCATGCCTGCAGAGGTGCTGCTGTTGCTTGGCAACAGTTCCGTCAGAACCGCAGTAAGGTGTGAGTGTGGTTTCTGAGACGTCCGCTCACTCGCTCATTCTCTCTCTTTCTCTCTGCGCTTCTTTGTTTGGCTCCTCCAGCTCAAAACAACTTTCAGTATTGTTCCTTATCTTCACAAAAACAGGACTGATGGGTGCGATACTGTATATTTGTCACCTGTTTCTTTGCTAGCCGAGGCTCTGTGCATGGCGTGACCGTACATAAAGAGGAACTGCAGCAGCAGGAGGTTTTGAAAACAATGACCTCATTAAAGTAGTCACTGTGCTTGACTGCTGGCTTTACAACACAAAATACTGTTCTTATCTAAAGTCATGTACTACATGTTACTGGCAGCTTAAATGTGTTGTAAACACCGGCTTCTTTGGCTCAGATATTTCATACTCATGACAGGCTCATTTTTGTCAGACATCTTACCACGTGGTGTTAAAAAAACAAACAAAAATAACTCTGGCAACTCACACACACAGAAACTTCCTCTATTGTCTGTCCCAGCTGGCTGCAAACTTACACGCAAAGAATATATATATATACACTACCGCTCAAAAGTTTGGGATCAGTAAGACTTGTAATGTTTTTTAAAGACGTCTCTTATGCTCATCAAGGCTGCATTTATTTGATCAAAAATACAGAAAAAAAAACAGTAATCTTGCAAAATGTTATTACAATATAAAATAATGGTTTCTATTTTAATATCCTTTAAAATATAATTTATTTCTGTGATGCAAAGCTGAATTTCCATCAGCCATTACTCCAGTAAAGTGTCAAATGATCCTTAAGAAATCATTCTAATATGCTGATTAATTATTAGAATTATCAATGTTGGCAACAGTGGTGCTGCCAAATATTTGGAATTTTGGAAACTGCGATACTTTTTTCAGGATTCTTTGATGAATAAAAAGTTCAAAAGAACAGCATTTATT
>NW_015549590.1:2826775-2849304 GCF_001515605.1 Sinocyclocheilus anshuiensis | reverse complement strand
ACTTGATTTACAAATATAAGAATATTTAACTAATCAGATATTCTAAATATTTAGAGTCAGAGACTCAATTCACTGTTTATCTCAAGAAATAAAAAATAAATAATAATAATAATAATTCCTCATACTCATATCTGAGCTCCATTACAAATCTTCATGCTGAGAATGTTCTGTATCACTGAATATATAAATAACTGGTAATTGTGTTGTTGTCTTATTTTATCTTTTTATCTCTGGTTTGTTTTTTTTATCTGATATGGGCCATTTCAACCAAAACCACCTCTTAAAAAAAGAAGTTCCTGTCTAGTCATGTGACTTCCTCAAGCATTTAGTTCTCCACTCCAGCGATCAGAGAAGAACTTTTCTTCTGCCTCTTCCTCCTCTGGTGGCTTTTGTCTCTCTGTGAGTGGCCCCGTGGCAGTAAGACCGACAGTTAGTTTAGCACAGCCAAGAGTCATACTGCCACAACTATAGTCGTGGTCCTCAGGAGAATATTGCCCACCCACTACTGGATCAAGATGCTACGACGGAAACCATCCAACGCATCTGAAAAGGAGCAGCCCCAGGTGCAAAAGAAGAAGGTAGGAGTTTGTGTATTAATCTGCATGTGCGGCCCTGTTTTGAACAATTAAAGCAAGAGTAGAAATGATGGAAGTTTCCTTCAAGGAACACAAACACACATAATATGCTGTTTAAAAAGCAAAAGGTAAATTAAACAAATGCATTGTGCCAGAACACATGTGGTTTATTTGCTAACTGTTCAATCAACAGTACTTGGAGAGGATTTTTTGATTGTTTTTCATTCATCTACATGAATAATAGTCCTATTGTAATTTGTCCTGTTTGACTTCAGACCTGTAAGAACTGAAACTCTATGATTGTTCTGGGTAAAATGCATGGTTGTGCAGCAGTTCCTGTAGAGAGACAGCAGACCGTACCGCACATCCTGAAGCAGTTCATACTTCATCAGAGCAAAGCATCCAAACGCAGCTCCTCAATTCAAAGTGACATTTACGTAGGTCTTCACAGCCCGCTTCACTTCTCAATCAGTGGTTAACTGCTTCTACAGCATTACTCTTATTTTCCATTTGATTCACATCTTGCGTGGAACAACCAACAGTTTCGATATTTCTCCTCTGTGAAACTGCAGGTGCTTTGTAAATGCACGGAACCCAAGCAAAGCGAGATCTGAAAATCTTGCTGTTGTGCATTATGGTTATTTTGATGTCTTTTATTTATGTCTTAACCAATGCCTATTTCATATCCTTATCCAGAGCACAGGATGTAGCATAGAGTTGACATGCATTACCATGGTGTAAATGAAAATACTTTTCCACATCATCTCAAATGTTGCAGTTTCCTCTTTGGTCATGCTTTAGATTATGAGTAATCATTTCAGCCAAGATCTGTCAAAAATATATTTCAACATCTCATTATGATGCAGAATGTTGTCACGGTGTTGGGGGAAATTTATGGGGAAGGTTTGTGCAATGATAGTTTGACAGCAGGTCATTTTACCAGTATTTACCGGCTGAACAATCTCTCTGCATTTAGTTGGTTTAGCAGATTGCAGTATGTCGTGTGCTGGCTAGATAGTGCACAGCTCTGCAGGGATTGGCTGAATGTTGACTGTGACATACCCACTTCCTGTGCTAAAGTAAAGTGGCACAGTGAAAGGTTGTGATAAGAGAAAAACGTCAAATTGGAACAAAGATGCACAACAGCCCACAAAACCCACACTGAATGACAAGCATTAATTAAAAAAAAAAGTTTCTTATTCTTGAATGAAACTACTCTGGTTCAAGCCACACTTTGCAATACAGTGTCTTTTAAAGTTTAAATGCATCAGTATTAATAATACAAATGAGCATCATGTAAAAGAGAATTACTTTATCATATAGATCAGTGGTGCACAAACCAGGCCAAAGTTAGCTCATTATGACCTTTGATTTGGCCCACTATACCATAACAGAATAAAACAGAATTTTTGGCCCTTTGTAGTAGAAAGATTAGACTGACTTATGACAGTTATTACTGTTGTAATCAATTACATTGAGAAGTTACATTGACAAAGTGTCACCAAACACATTTTCCTATCTGTGAAAACCTATGAAAGCTTATTTTTCAGTTCAAAGGTTTTTCCACCCTACAAAACACTCATGAGTTGAAGCAAGTGTTATCAATTCTTATAATTTCATCTGGTCAATGGATCTGAAAAGGATAATGTGGATTCTTCAGCTCAAATGTTACTCTAAAGGCCCGATAATGCCTCCAAATATTGATCAGGATATATGCTTGTGGAATTCCAATAACATTTAATGGCCATTATAACATGAACTATCAGTTAAAGCAAACTGGATTTGTTCATGATGCATAGAGATTAAATTACATCAGCATAATGCTGGATGACTCTGCATTCAACCATAAATCCAATTGGGTCAGGAATCATGGCAATAATCTGTCTGTCTATAATCTGAATACTGTACTGTATGGTGACTTTAATTAGTCTGATGAGAAACTGTTCTGTGTTTATAGCTGACTCTGCAAAGGTCCAGCAGCTTCAAAGACTTCATGAAGCCAAAGCCGTCGGCACCCATAGTGAGCTCTGAGGCTACACTGGATGAAACGGTACGTGCAGTAGTTTGTTAAAGAAATGGTTCAATGAAAAATGACAATTCTGTCATTTACGTACCTCCCTACAGGTTCCAAACATGGGTGAGTTCTTTTCAGCTGTTGAACACAAAAGAAGATATTTTGAAGAATGTTGGTGACCAAACAGTTGTCAGTTGACTGCCAAAGAATGGAAAAAATACTATGGAAGTCAAAGGATTCCATCAACTGTTTGGTTACCAACATTCTTCAAAATATCTTCTTTTGGAACATTTGGAACAACTTGAGGGTGAGTAAATCATGACACAATGTTCAGTTTTAGTGAACTATCCCTTTGACTATAGAGATGAACTTGCCATACTCAAGCGCCAACGTACTACTGTCTCATGATTATCAAAATATTGGATAATGTGAAGTTGTGTCGAAAAAACAACAGCCAAGTCAGTTAACCTTAACCCAAACTGCCAGAATGATGCTTAATAACTGTTTCATTTGAAAGCCACACAGTTTTAAAAATATCTAGACAGGATGTCATCCTTTCATGAGCCATCCAAGCAGAGAGCCTGCTTAGCCTTCTGTCTGCTTTTCAGAGAAGTAGACAATTGTGCTGTTTTATGCAGAGCAGCTGTGATGCATTTGTGCACATTTATATTTATATTTGAAGAGTTTATTTGCAAAAGCAGATAACTCCATTTTTATGAATTTTCATAAATCATGCTTTTTTTATTGTGTTATCATCATTATTGTGTTTTATTGTGTTAGTTTGCTGTATTTCTTTTAGTTATTATTATTTAATAAAAACAACCCAACTGCAGTTTGATTTATATTAATTGGAAAAACATGATTTTTAAATATTTTTAAAAACAGAGTTATCTGTTTTTGCAAATGAACTCTTAATTTATATTTATATACATTGCAGTTCAAAAGATTTGGGGTCAACAAGATATATATATTTTTTAAGAAATACTTTGAGCAAGGACATAAAAATTATTTTAATAAATCTTACAAAATATTTCAAATAAATGCTGTTCTGTGAAACCTTATAGAATCCTGAAAACAGTGTATCATGTTTTTTTCTACAAAAATATTAAGCAGCACAACATATTGATAATATATTTTGATAATAATAAAAAATACAAAAAATATTGATAATAATTTTAAAAAGTGTTTCTTGACCAGCAAATCAGCATATTAGAATGAGGACTGAAGACTGTAGTAGTAGCTGCTGAAAATTCAGCTTTGCCATCACAGGAATAAATTACACTTTAAAATATATTCAAATAGAAAACAGTTATTTTAAATTGTAATAATATTGTGCAATACTACATTTTTACTGTATTTTTGATTAACTAATTGCAGCCTTGGTGAGGATAAGAGACTTCTTTTAAACAATTTTTACAATTTTATGTGTATATATTTTTCAAATAAAACATTGTTTTAACAAACAAATAAATTAATTAAAAAATTATTTCTGATTCATTCATAATTTAATAAATATTCATATATTTTTTGGTTGTTAAAACAGTCTCCTGTTTAATATCGAAAGTGTCGAATGGCATGGGATAGCTTTCTGTGCAAGAGTTAAGTGAAGTGCTGAGGTATAAACACAAAGGTAATGTAACAGACAGATGTAAAATCCCCTTGACGTCGACAGGTACTTTTGTTGTTTTTTTGTCTGTGTCTTTGATAACAGCACATGTTGTCCTAAAAGGAAGAGCCTGTGACATTTCTCTCAGAGCTCAGAGAGGAGGAGTCACACTGACTCACTGTGGGTAGAGACACAAAAACCGCTGTCACAGTCTTTACTGGAAATCCTCTTGAGAACAGGGGCCCATCGCTTTAAAACTAACACTGCTCATAATGAGGTTATGTCACAAACAAATACACGCTGATTCAGCTCGGCCAGGGCAAACCTCTGAACATAACATGGCACATTACAAATGGGTTATGAAAAACACATCAAAGAGTTCTGCAATCAGTAATTAAAAACACAAAGGTTACTTGAGGTAAATCAAGGCAGTAAGTTCTAACAGAAGTCTGTCTCGGTTTCTTTAATGATGGAGCCAGGACAAGTCTATGAGGGCCAGCAGCATAGCAACAATTATTCATTGCCTGTAGACCTTTTTAGACAAGAGGAAGTTTGATGAGTCGAGAGGACAAAATTAGTAGCTACTGACTAAGTGCTCAGTAAAAACAGCATAATTTTTTGTGAAATTTCTTTCAGCAGCTGGAGGGTGCACCACCGGAGGATTCAGGGAAAAGTAACGGGAAACTGGGAAAGAAATGGAGAAATGTCATAACTCGCACAATGACCCGTAAAACCTCCAAGATGGTACAGAAAGCCCTTGCAGAGGGGGTGAGTTGAAAGTCTAAAGAGAGTCAATGACGAATTAACAATAAACACTTATTAACCTTGGTTAATGTTAATTGCTACATCAAATATTTTTTTTATCATTTCAGATGTTTTAGTATTTCCAATTTGATAAATTATATATAATATCATTTAATTGCATTTATAAATTAACATTAAACTATATTAATAAATGCTGTAAAATTATTAGTTAGTGATACCTAATGCATTGATTAATATAAATTAATTGAACCCTATTATAAAATGTTACATTTAAAATCCTGTTAAAATATCTCAGTCCCATAAATATTGCTATAAATGTTTATTATTTTATTTTACTTTAGCAGGTTGGTTTATTTTATTTTTTATTTTCCTAAGTAAACTAACAAACTATCTAAAAAATCACTTAATGTAACAGATTTAACTTTTCTGATTTCTAATTTTTATTTTCGTTTTTTTTTTTCTAAGTAAGCTAACATACTAGCAGCCTGTCTAAGAAAAGCAAGCACTTAATGTAACAGATTGAATTTGTCTCCCCCATGTGGATGATATTAGAACATTTTATACAGTCAGCACTCTTAGGATGCTTCCAGTAGCTTAATGTTAGCTCGCAAAGACATTCATGAGGATATGAATTGAAATGAACTTTTAATTATGTTACGTTTGTTGATTTCAGAATGAGAGTGGGGAGGATGGCTCTAAGTCTCCCATGTCTCCAACTGACTGGATTCCAGATCTCACTGCTGGGAACAGAACGTCTGTGTGCTCCAACAGCTCAGAGGACACAATACACAACCCTCTCTCGCGCCAGCTCTCTGGATGTAAGCCAGCTCAGCCCGGCACAATAGGAAGCTGAAGCGAGATCATGAGGCTGATTGATTTTTTTTCCTGATGTGCAGGTGCTGACAGGCAGAGTCTGGACAGTGGCTTCAGCCAGAGAGACAGTATGAGACTGGAGGACAGCACCTACACAGGGCCCTTCTGCGGCAGAGCCCTCGTCCACACTGACTTCACCCCCAGCCCCTATGACATCGAATCCCTCAAACTACAGGTCAGCCTTTTAAAAAGTGCTGGTTTTGGATTGGTTAATCCAAAGTTGAAAATTCTGTTTCCATTAACTGATCTATTTATGTATTCTTCTCTTTTCTTATTTGTTTAAATGCATGTTAAATAAATGTATATTGATTATTTTCATTGTTATTTACGTATATTTCTTATGCATCTGTTATGATTATATGGTATTTTTAAAATCCTTTTCATGTAAAGCACTTCAAATTACTATTGTGCATGAAAATAGTAAACCATTGATACACTATTATAGTTTTTATAAATATTCATTTGTTTTTATTTTTATATATTCCATTTTTATTTATATTTTAGTTTAAGTTTTAGTCATTTTGTTGTGTGTTTTTGCTATTTTGGTTTTATTTTTTTTAATGTCTCTATATAGACATATCCATATAGTTTTAGTTATTTTAGTACTTCAAGGTTAAGCTAAATGTAAATGAGAAATGTTGCCTTGGCAGCTGGCTGAAATAATACAAGTTAAAGTTTTTAAATATTTTATTTCAGTTAACGTTTATTTTCATATTAAGTAGCCATTTTTAAACTATAAAAACTTTGGTATAAAATGTGCTATTGAAATAAAATGGCCTTGCTTTTTGTGGAACTCAAAAGGAGCAATTTTGAGGAATTGTACTGATGCTCTTTTCCATACAATTACAAAGACAATTGACCTGAAGCTTTCAAGCATCAAAAGCCCTGTGAAAGTATCAAAAAGTGGTCCATAAAATGTGTGTGCCATATTTAAAGTTGTTTTGAAGTTTGAAATTTGAAATCCCCAATCGTGAAATAATAACAACCAGTATATTATTCAGAATTTATTGTTCTGTGTTTCACAAAAGAAAGTAATACAAGTAAATAATGACAGAATTTTGAGTGTAACTAATCCAAATTCCACATTTTTACTGCATTGTTCATTCTTATAGTACGTGTTCTTTTCAAAATCTTAAACACGTGCACAAGCTCTACTTATTATGTATGGTTAAAATATGGGGATTTTTATTTTTCTTCAGTCCTGGTGTCCATTATAGTGGACATGAAAAAAATCTAATAAAAAAATTAGTTGGCACAAATCCTGTTTTTTTAGACTTGTTTCTATATTGGAGAAGAGCAAATATCAAGTGGATAAAAAAAATTTTGTTCAGTGAAAAAAATTCAGGTCTGAAGGGGTTAAAAAAAGTAGTGTGTGAACAAAGAGTGAAAAATTGAAGGGGGTCTGAATACTTTCCGTACCCACTGTATATTGTATGTAGTGTACTGACATTTTTCAAAACACACAGAAAGGAGACATCATCCAGATCATTGAGAAACCACCAGTAGGCACCTGGACTGGTAAACTCAACAACAAAGTGGGCTCCTTTAAATTCATCTACGTCACAATACTACCAGAGGAGGACACACCACCAAAGAGGAAGCGATGCCGGAGTCAAGGACGCAAGAACAAGCCCAAACCACAAACCTTGGAGGAAGTTCTGGAGAGAATAGGCCTAACTGTAAGCCTCAAGTTACTTTCTCTTAAACATGTGGGCCATTACATCACAGTACAATAGGATCTGATCTGACTGATTTCATTGTTTGCTCAGGAGCTGGGATCTCTCCTGTCCATGCACGGCTTCCAGAGTTTGGAGGATTTCAGAGGTCTGAAGGAGTCCCATATGAATGAACTAAACATTACTGACCCCGAGCAACGTGTGAAGATACTGAAAGCAACAGAATTGTTTCATGACTGTAAGTCCACTAAAGAACCATTGAGTCTAGCCTTTTTTTTTCTTGTTTGTGTTTTATTACATATTTATAATTTGCAGTATGTTTGATGTACTAACATCCTTTCTGCTCTCCAGCGGAGGACGAATCTGATGCAGAGGAGCAAAAGACTGAAATGCCACGGGACTCGGGTTGTTACGAAAGCACAGAGAACCTGGCAAATGGACGTGAGGAGCCCCAGGTGGAATCCCAACCAGAGCCGGAGACTGATCCGGACACAGAAACAAAGCTCAATGCGATTCAGGAACAATTGGAGGAGATGAAGGTGGAGGAGAGTCCTGAGAGCCCAACAGAGTGAAGCCACCAGAATGTTCTTTTGATCTCTCTGATGGAGAGTGTCATATCCACGTGCTGGATTAAATTCATGAAAAAAAAACTTTGATATGCACAGCCCATACAGAAGCCAATAGGTCTTCTTAGAAGATGGTATAGAGATCTTGAAGGTACCATCATTTATTCTCACTGAGATTATTGTTCAGGAAGACCCAAAAAATCTGGAAACTGAAACAAAGTTGTAGGATTTTGAAAAACAGACTGCATGAAGTGATATTCCATGGATTAAACCTACGGCTATGTTATTACATCTTAAAATAAGAAGAATGCTGATACCCCAAATATTGATTTTACTCCGCTTAGGTTAAATATTTAAGCCATTTTTTCTGGTAAAGCGTTGATGTGCATGACCTAACTGTGATTCTCTAATATCTGAGAAGTTTCATCATCATCATCATCATACCTTTAGCTATGAAGTAGCATTTTATTTACTACTGTTCTACGGTTTCTGCCGGAATGAATGTATAGAGCAGGGGTTTTCAACCTGTGGGGCGCGCAGTTTTTCATTCTCACGTATTTTAAATCTTATCAGTTTAAACATTAAAGTAATTTTTAGCCATTTAAGCCCAGTCTTACTGATTACAGATTACATGATGAAAATTGTAGTTAGAAATGTAATCTAGGTTACTCATTTTAGGTAATGTAATCTCAGTACTTTTAGATTTTTTTTTAATCAGACTTGTTTTAAACTTACAATTAATAAGCATATTGCTATAAAAAAAAGCAAAGAGAATGAAAATATATTCCGTTTTTTTTTACATCAACATAAAATGCATTAAATATTACACTAGGGTTTCCCAAACTGGACTTTATATTAGAATCAACAGTTACTAAAGGTCACTGGATATGATGAAGACAATGTGTCTCAGCTATACATCACCAGTGTTCAGTAACTTGCTTTCTATACATTTTAATTAAAATGTTATTTTTCATAATTATTTATTTCATACATTGTCTAATTGCTTGAGGTGCTTTTTTTCACCCAAATTCAGAAGCATGGTTTGCAAATTTATTTACACAACTTTTGTGAATATAGTCAAAGCTAAATGGTATGATACACAGTAGGATTTTTAGAAAGAAATTAAAAGAGACAAAATAAGAATAAGGGAGAATCAAAAAACTATGAATAATTTACTAATCATGTGATTTTGTAATCCATAAAAAGTAACTAATCTGATTATGAGCATTTTAAAATGTAATATACTCTAATTACAGTTTATACACACACATATATTCAAATATACACACATTTTATATATATATATATATATATATACATATACATACACATACACACACACACACACACATAACAAATTACATATAAATATCCATGATCCTGTGTATTGTCGCTTAATGCATTCATTTACTCCACATGGTTCTTTTTCCTGGCCTTCTAACACTCTCAGCTCTTAGGGTAATTGATTTAGGATCTTTCTTGCAGACTCACTACTCAACGCACAGTACGGCAGCCAGCAACATTTCAGCCAAATGAACACTCACTCGTTCACTCAAACACTCATAAAAAATGCTGTCTTACTGTGGTTTGTGAAACAGGGTTGCTGCTCTTATGGGTGGAAGCATCAGAGGGGTTGGGGCTAGTCGAGTCTTCCAGCATCACCCCTCTTCTGTCCAACACACTAGCAGGACAGAGAAAGACAAGAGTTATATGATCCTGTGATCAGGTGTGGCATTTTCCTGACTTACATATAACAAAATATCAAACCACATGGCAGGTTTTCATAGTTTGTCATCTTATGCAATGCCATACCACTTTGTGGCACCCCTGTATACAAGCAAACCTACATTAATGTTCCTACCTGGGGTAAGTAGGGCCGCACAGAACCTCACAGCAGTTCTCGATGATGTTCTTATGGCTGTATGGGTTCTGCACACGGTTCTTTCCAGACCATGAGCCTTTGATCTGTATAGTAGAGATGAAGGACTTAGAACTTTGAAAATAACACCATCATAATGTCAGAACTGCCACTGACCGTTACAATCTGATTCAACCTCCAACGCTCTACTGACTCTTCACTGCACTCTGACGTTTCATGTTATAAAGCATCCGTGCAAATGGGAGCTTGATAAAAAAGAATCTCTTATTTGTTATCCTTTATTTAAATGTGCCTTTTCAATTCTAGCCATTCCATCGCTATGGATTTCATTTTATCTAGTTAAGCACTTCAAGGGTCCTCATCTTAAAAAGACATGCCTTTACTGTTTCATCTGCTCCTAGATAGAAATGTATGTATGCATCACAGGCAAATCTGGAGGGGAAAATCATCTAAAGTTTACCAAGTTTTATGTGTGGTATTCCACTCAAAAATGTTACACCAGCTAAAAAGTTAAGTTGTATCTGAATTTGACTGGCAGCTATGACAGTTTCTGCAGGTATTGATAAATCTTGTTAGAAGCAGAATCCAATTTATACTGAATCAAAGGCGAACAACCATCATGTCACACCATATTACTTGCAGCAACTGCATCCTTCCTTCTTGCTTCCTCCCTTTCTCACTATTTTTCACTCCTCATTACCAAGAAAAGAAGGGCCAGAGGGCAAATGTGGCAAAAAAAACAAACATTCTAAATTAATCATTAGGGCTAAGTGTGAAAGTGCCACAGAACTACAGATTCTGCAAAACTAAATCAAAGCATTAATAAACTTAAACTGCTGCAGGGAATCTAAACACTATATATGCATGTGTTAGAATGTTTTTTTTTTTGTAATAAATGCTTAACCTTCAGAAAATGATGATCAGAGTTTATTTATTATTTATTTTTCTGTGAGGTTTGGGATTTTTGCAAACTTGTTAAAAGAAAATTTTGAAGGTTTTTTTAATTTTTTTTTTATATATAAAAATGCAGTCAAATTTTCTATAATTTTTTTTATAGGCTAAAACCTGTTAGTAAATTACTGTGACTTTTGCAACTAAATGTAGTTTTTAAATCCTGATTTTTGTGATTTTCTAGCAGATAAACATTAAATCATCAAAAATAAAATAAAAACTCAAATAAAATCAATCAAAGCCTACAGTATGCATCAGGTTTGTAAGATTTATATTCAGACTAAATTATTTAAAATATGTGGTAATAGCAAAGATTGGGACACAAATGTCATGTGCTTTTTTTTATCATTAAAATGAGTTTAGTTTATATTTCAACAAAAAAAACTATTTATAAGTTAGGTTTTATTAAATAAATATTTGTACTACAATGAGTTACATACCAATGTCAAATGATGTGTATCTGTTGGATACAGTCAAAACCTCTGGAGGTCAAAATCTTCATTTTTATAATGTGTATAAACATCTGATGCATTTAAAGCTTCTTTTCATGCAAGATTAATCTTATGTTACATAATAGCTTATCTAACATACCAAACAGTTACTATAAAACATGGGATTTGTGCCTCTAATACTTCAAAGCGTAATGGGACAGCAATGTGTTCCCTGTTCATAAACAGTGCTATAAATACTGTATATACTGTACATAAAACTCCTGTTGAGATGTTCTCTGTGCTTGCTTATCGCCGAGATGGCACTGTTGCCAAGGTGACTGCTGGATCTAGTGTGCTGAAATGCTCTAGGGCATGTGTTTATCTTTCCAGCCATGTGACAGCAGCAGGAGTCAAGAACCGACAGTAGACTTTGGAACAGACAGGTAAGAAACAGACTCACGTCCTCATTGGTGGTCTGGTTGAGGGAGATCAAGTAGGTGTGAAAGCCAGTCAATCCCACCACAGACCAGAGGGTGAAAAAACACACCAGAACCTCCAACACAGTGCAATGGGGAGTCAAGGAAACAACATGCTCAAAAACATCTACAATACAGCGTAAACAATGTGTTTGAACTTTGATATTTCTTTGTTCAGCAATACAAAGGGTTTTATAAAAGAAAATACATGCTTGTGCCTATTTAAATGTTAGAAAACTAGTACACAAACACAGTGTTTATCGTAATAGATCATTTACAGCATAACAGGTTTATGAGGAGCTCATTTTGTTTTCAAATCTTCAGGGAGTGGTTCTATAGCCCGGATGAAAGGATATGTTCCGGGAGTTTCTTTAATGGTATTCACAAATCCTGAGTCCACAGAACCTATAAAACACACAAGATATATTTATTTACATCATGTATCTATGCATGCAAGCAGTAACTCACAGCATCAGAAGTCTCAGCATCTCCCGTTCTCTCTCCCATCATTACATGTTCAGTAGATTTTCGCACATCCACCCACACTCTGCCAGAGCTGAGAAGTTTGCACTGTTCGTTTACAAGCACCTTTTGGTTTTGCATTCAGCCTAATAAAAATCTGTTGAAGGAATAGTTTACCCAAAACTGAAAATCTACTAACCATCATTTCCACAGGCAGTCAAACTCAAAAAAGGGCAAAGGAAAAAAATAAAGAGGATCATAGGGTAGTCTATGTGACTTACTTATTTGTGTTTTACCGCCATATCAGCAACAATGGCTATATTCATGGCAATATTAACAGTATCACTTCATTACATAATTTACAATAATTATAAGAAGCAACCACTATACAAAAACATACAAGTAACAACAACAGTACTGATCAAAATCATACAGAATCTTTAAATTTTCAACTTTCAACAAACTGGTTTCTCTTGCCCTTTCAATAAATATGAATGAGTGAGTCTTGAATGTCCATCTCTATGTGACTTATATGCTACATATACAGTATATGACTTCAGAGGCCATACAATAACTATGTGAGAAACGGAACAAAACTCGATGATTTTCACCTACATGAAAGCTCTCAAATTACATGACACCTATGGTGAAGGTTTGACATGATGACATTTGGTTCTATATAAAAACTTAAATGTCAATCTGTACATCAATAAAAGCAATTGCATGGCTTCAGAAGACTTATATAATAGTGCACATGCTGCATGGACTAATTTTAGGGTGACCAATGACTGTGGATACGTATGGTCAGAATTAGATTATATTATTTAAATTAATAGGCCAAATATCAAACCGCACAAGCTGGTTATGATGTAAAGGTCAGAGCTGATTTATACCGCATTTACTCGCACATATGACATTTGTGAAAAAAGTGAATTTCAAATGGAAGGGGAAAAATAAAAGGATCGGCTTCACTCTTTGGAAAGTCAAAAATAGAAACATGCTAAATATGCTAGCAGTGTAGACAGCTTTGTTATAATAAGAGAGATCTAATTTTGTTGAGTTGCGATGTGCCACATGTATCCGGTGTCGATGTGGTGTGGGGAAAGTATGCGTTTTCTCTGAAAGCTTATCATTGCTATGGAAACATTACATTCAGAATTTGCGTCACACATTCAGAATCTGTGGTATGACTGAATTTATCTGTGCATGTAAACAAAAAAAAAATCATGGAATTATACCTCAAAATGAATGACAGCCACGATGTGTTTTACTTTTAAATTAAAATCACAGGCTCAGAGCAAACTGCCCAGGAATTCATGTGAATTCTGCTTCTCTTTCTTCCTGTCTATAGTGCACTTTGAGAAGATGGAAGATCAAAGGAAGGAAAGAGAGCAGACATTTACGAGAACGTATAGTGGCTCTTCCGATATCCTGAACACTCCCCGACTGAACCACGCCTGAGAGAACCGTATTCACATACATACTGAGTGTCGCTTTAAGGCACTCGTTTTTTCCCAGAAACTATGATCCTTAAACCGTTGGACCGTCTGTGCATTTTAAATTGTTATTGATAACATGAAAACGTAATTTCCTCTTAAACAATTCGATTTTGGATGTCAACAGTGAAGACGCTCAGGCACTCACACACACATTTTCTTGCTGCGATACTCACGGAGAACCACATGGACGATGTCAAAGGCGAAGATGTAGATGGTAAGTAGAGACAGCGAGAGTGTGAACAAGTAGAAGTATCTGTAATTCCTCTTTCCTACGCAGTTTCCGACCCAGGGACAATGATGGTCAAACCGGTCTGAGGGAAAGACACACAGAATCTTAAGACTCTCATGAAGATTTGTGAAAGTCAGTTTCTACATTCTCTGTGAGTGTGGATCTTCTGCCAGAGACAGGCATATATATTTTAAACTGCTAAGAGGGAGATGGTACTCAAACCAAACTAGAGTGAGTGAGTGAGTGAGTGTGAGTGTGAGTGTGAGTGTGAGTGTGAGTGTGAGTGTTTGTGTGTGTGTGTGTGTGTGTGTGTGTGTGTGGCAGGTGCAGGCCGCTCAAACAAATGGCCCTGTGTTCAGGATGACTGTGCAAAAAGAGCAAAACTGAGCCCTCAGTGAACTCTCTAATATCAGCATATGTATCTCACTAACCTTGCAATATGTGTGAGTAAGTGCGTGTGCTGTGCTGTCTGACTCATCTTTTAACAATTCACTATTATACTGGAGTATCAAATGGCACGTAAATGTGCAACTATATCAAAGGTAAGAATGCTTGTCAATTCTTGTATGTAGACATAGTACAACTCTGTAAAACCCCACAAACCACAATAACTGCAGCACATTATTTTTAGTGATACAAAACAAATTATAAATCTAGTGAAAACGAAAAAACAAACAATTCTACAAAATAGCTTGTTGCATTGTAAGTTACTTTGGCCTTGTAAGGTTCAATTCATTTGTTGACTTACTAATACTTAGTAAAAATGTTTAATTTATTTTTAATTCATGATACATTATATTAGTAGTACCTATAATAATAATAGTATTAATTAATGTTGAATTAAGTAGTGATTATATATAGTAAATATAGTTTATATATAGTATATAGTAAGTAATATGTATTAATGCGTTTAAAATAAGTCTCATCATAAATATGGATTATAATATTTATTTGATATTATAATATATTTATTTGATCAAAACTAAAATAGTAAAAACAGTAATATTGCAATAAATTTATAATTGTTTTCTATTTGAATATATTTTAAAATGTAATTTATTCCTGTGATGCAGAGCTCCAGTCATCAGTGTCACATGATCCTTCAGAAATCATTCTAATATGATGATTTGATTCTCAAAAAACATTTCTTATTATTATAATCAATGTTTAAAACAGCTGTGTTGCTTAATATTTTTGTGGAAGCAAACCGTTTTCTTCTGGAGTCTTTAGTGAATAGAAAGTTTCAAAGAACAGAATTTATTTGAAAAATAAATATTTTGTAATGTTTTTAATGTCATTATAGATCAATTTAATGGATCCTTGCTGAAAAAAAGTTATAAAAAAAATTTACAGCACACCTCCCTTCAACAAGCCACACAATTTGAGGTAGCATTCATGTTTGTAGTGCAAAATGTTAGGGACAATCACTCACCCACGCAGTTGTCGCAGATGCTGCAATGGGAAGCACGAGGGGGTCTGAAGATCTTGCAGGTGTAGCAGTACTTCAGCTTGACAATCTGGTTGTTAATTTGCACGTTCTTGATGCGGGGCGGAGGCCGCTGTCCAGCCAAGACATTCCCATTGGCCGCTTCTGCAAGAGATGAGTAGAGACAGTCAACATAGCAACCGGCAGCCGCTCGGGTCGATTAAGATCCATATGCATGACACATAGCACAGCCTCTGATAAAGGACTCACTGAAGGCCACTCCAGCGAGTGCCATGACTCAATGACAAAAGACATGAAAAAACACCAATAAATCAGACCCAGGAGAGTGTGCATAGCTCTGTGAAAAAAGGTCAAAACCTCAAGTACAAAATAGTTATTAATGGTGCTGGTATGACAAGTATAATGATTTTTGCACTAGTTGAAGCGGAATGAGATTAAAACATGATTTAGTAATGGTACAGTAATGGTAACTGCCGGTGACAACAGTTAAATAAACAGTGTAGTGATCATTTTACAAAAATATCTGACCACAGAATAACTTACTTGAACAATGCAAAAAATATATAAAAAAATTGGGTGTGCATGTATTTTCACTAAAACTGTTCACATATGTAAATGATAAATTGCTTTCTAAGGAAAATAATTTTCTATCGTTGCTTTTTTCTATTATTTTTTGTCTCTCCAGAGATCCAGAAAAAATGATAAGCCTCTTTTCTATTCCCTTTTCTTTATTTGCATTTTTTCAAAATGACTCACTTTTACCTGGATAGCGACAATACTGAAGGCAAAGCTCTTCTTTTAAAAGACAAGACAAATTTCAAAAGGTAATTTCCTTGCATTTGTCAGCTCTGTACTTTTATACTCTAGTGTAATGGTTGCATTAGCATGCGCTCAGGAGGCAGAACTACACAGCTGCCTTTTAATCCACATGCCTGGATTGGCTAAAACGGCAAATCCAAACTTGCATCTGATCCAGAATCAGCCACTTTTAATCAGCCACACAGACATTCATCTAAAAATAGAATTTTAAAGATGGAATGCTGAAATAGAGGGAATTTGTATAAATCAATCTTTGCCCTGTTGTTTGCAGTAGTCAAACAAAACTGCCCTATTTTAAGAGGGTACAGTTGAATCAATATCAAAATTTTGGCTTTTGTATGACAGCAGTCTTAAAACAAAAAACAACCCTGAGTAACTGATGAATTTAAATGACACCAGGGCTGTCAATACATTCAATAATTCAATGTCAATCATTTGGGAGTAATCTTTTTGTTGTTGTTGTTGTTGTTGTTGTTAACCTGATAATGCATTTAGTTCCTTTTTATTTACCTGCAGTAATTAAACTATATAAAGTTCTACACACTTACATAAGTAACAAAAATGCTTTGTCTCTGTCACCTGATGGTCTTGTCATTGAACAAAAATATAGTTCATACTTGCTGAAATTTGATACAAATTTCCATTAAATTAAATGACTGAGTTACTGTAGCTTACAGAATGAAAAAGTTCTGACAAATTTCTTAAAAAATAGGGCTGTTAATCAAATTGAATTGATTCCATGATATGAAAACTATTTAAATGAATCGCTATTAATTCATCTTGAAAAACCTAGGTAAATAAGGTAGCCTATAAGGATATATGATTTCCAGACATGGAAAAGTCACGTAGATTAATAAAATCTTGTAACTCCACGTACTTTACAAAATGAATACACTTTTTCCTAGTTATGCCAAGATCTAAAATAACTTATCGGATAGAAATTGAGTAAAAATATATATATATATATTTTTAAACCTTTATCCTAAGTCCAGTAAAATCACAAACAGCTAAAAAAAATCATGGGGCCTTGATTGTTGTATGACAGCAGTCTTAAAACAAAAAACAACCCTGAGTAACTGATGAATTTAAATGACACCAGGGCTGTCAATACATTCAATAATTCAATGTCAATCATTTGGGAGTAATCTTTTTGTTGTTGTTGTTGTTGTTGTTGTTAACCTGATAATGCATTTAGTTCCTTTTTATTTACCTGCAGTAATTAAACTATATAAAGTTCTACACACTTACATAAGTAACAAAAATGCTTTGTCTCTGTCACCTGATGGTCTTGTCATTGAACAAAAATATAGTTCATACTTGCTGAAATTTGATACAAATTTCCATTAAATTAAATGACTGAGTTACTGTAGCTTACAGAATGAAAAAGTTCTGACAAATTTCTTAAAAAATAGGGCTGTTAATCAAATTGAATTGATTCCATGATATGAAAACTATTTAAATGAATCGCTATTAATTCATCTTGAAAAACCTAGGTAAATAAGGTAGCCTATAAGGATATATGATCTCCAGACATGGAAAAGTCACGTAGATTAATAAAATCTTGTAACTCCACGTACTTTACAAAATGAATACACTTTTTCCTAGTTATGCCAAGATCTAAAATAACTTATCGGATAGAAATTGAGTAAAAATATATATATATATATTTTTAAACCTTTATCCTAAGTCCTTATCCAGTAAATCACAAACAGCTAAAAAAAATCATGGGGCCTTGATTGTTGTGGATATTGGGGGACCTTGGAGTCAAAAAAGCATAAGAACCACTGATTTAGGGGCTGTTCATGCAGGTTTTTGAGATGTTTCAAAATTTGAACATTAATTTCAATGTATTAATTTTTATGTTTCACATCACAGTGCCTTATGATGATAATATACAGCTGTAAAATTTTTTGTACCATGTTACACAGTACCAGCATATAACACAACCCTATTAGAGAGAACCATAAAACAATTCTACATGTGAACATGTTCCACAAAATCAGTGAAAGGGGTTAGTGGATATTTAATGACATCAGAGAATACTGTGGTTTATCAGGGGAATTGCCCAGAGAAATGATGTCCTGGTTTAGTGAACATCAGTAATAACAAATGCTGCACTGCCCCAAGGCACGTCTGAGCTTCAGCGGTGGTGCTGATGTGTAACAACGGAGCTCTCATTTAAAAAAGAAACCAGGGAGGGGAGTAGAGACGAGGGAGGAAGAACGGAGAGAAGTGAGGGTGGAGAGTGTAGGGAGATGAGTTCATCTTTATCTTGTAATCAGTGCAGGGAACGGTGACAGGCTGGTGACTGAACTAGACAAGGCAATATTTCCCACAGAGCCACAACCACACAAATTAATTACTAGAAGCAAAATTTGCAAGATGAGAGCAGCAAGTTAATCTAATTTATTGCATTTAATTAGTCAGTGCAGTGATGTTAACCTTTCTGACATTCAAAATAGGACAAACGTGCAAAAAACTACACATGAATTCCCTATTTTAGGCCTATTTTCAGTTTTTCTTTTGTATTTTCAGCCCACTGAAAATAGATATTTTTGCTGCAGGGTAAATGTGTATTTTTTTCTTTTTTTTTGCAAAGGAAGCCAATGCGTAGGGCATTTCGGTTCAATTCACTCACTGTAGATCAGGATAGACAAAGGTCTAAGGAAATCTACTAAGGCAATTTCTTTTACTATTTAAAGGGGTCCTATTATGCATTTTCACTTTTTCAACTTTAGTTAGTCTGTAATGTTGCTGTTTGAGCATAAAAAAGAACTGCAAAGTTACAAAGCTCAAAGTCCAATTCAAAAGGAGATATTTTATTTAACAGAAATCACTTTTCAAAAACTACAACAAATGACTCGTTTGGACTACAACGCATATTTAATATCAACGAATGGGACGAGACCTGGTTGAGCTGCACTAGAGAAGGCAACGAGTGTCATCACTATGTCAGAGACACACTAGCTTTCCCAAGGCAGATGAACAGTGTGGGTTCATTCGGGTTTAAATCGCTCTCAAATTGATTTGATTTTGACGCAATATTTACGCTGAAGCTCACAGGCGGCTATGGTAAGGGGCATGACATTTCCCCGACTAGGCACCGAGTGGAGCCAATCACAACACACACTGGCCCAGCTAACCAATCACAGCACATTTCGTATTTCAGAAGGCGGGTCTTCATTTGATACAGGAACTATTCGAGCTCAGTGTCATGCCAGACTGAGGAGAGAGGTGTTGTAATAATGTAAAATATGTGAAAAATAATATTTTTTCGAACAACCTAGTATAAGAGCCTGTTCTAGTACACCCCCAAAACAAAATCAAGACTTTGTAAAAGAGCATAATAGGACCCCTTTAACAGTCAATGTTTGAGCATACTTTGTCAAAGAAAAAAAAAAGAGACAAGACAAATGAACCTTAGGATTTGAATGAGCCTCAACAGTTTCTGCCAAACACCCCTGCAAAAGATACAATTTTCACTTTGAATAGTCATAACACTGGTTTCTGTTCAAGTCAGCTGACATATGGCATTGTGTGGGTGTGTACCAGTCATGTGAAGAATATCTATTTCTTATTTTACTTCCTTGTGCCTCTAATGGATAATAAAGTGAAGTAAAGCAGAAAAGCACAGAGGCAGAGAGGCAGGAATGGGATTGGGACATGCATGGATCAGATTCAAACTCTCCTGGAGCAGCTCATGTCCTCTGAAATCTCACTTGTGCATATTCAATAGAGCCCGACCGATATGGGTTTTTTGGGGCCGATACCGATACTGATATTAGGGAGTTAAAAAAAGGCCGATACCGATATATCGGCCGATTTTCTTTGTGTATATTATAGTATTGTGAATGCTGCCTGAACAAGAGACCCCCTTACTGAAGTGAAAGTGTTGACTGGTGTCACTATCTCGCGAACGCGTTAAAGCGTTAAAGCGTTTCATCCAGGCCGCCAGTAGCAAACAATGGAGCGCGCTCTGCTGGACAAACTAAGTAATTACACCATTTCAAGCATTTTATCTGCATTATATGTTCTGTAAAAAAAAATGTTCATATCGGCGGCATATTCGCCGATACCGATATATCGGCGACAGGCTCATATCGGCCAATAATATCGGCAAAACGATATATCGGTCGGGCTCTAATATTCAACATAGGCGTAGGATATTTTTTGGGAAGTGTTTTTGTTTATTTATTAAATTATGTAAAGGGAGAGAGATTTTTGGAAGAGTTTTTCCTTAAATGTATATCTAAACATACAGATGCATCAGAAGACAAAATACATCTGTTCTTCAATATCTGTGATTTTCCAAAAAAAAAAGGGAAAAAAGTCTCAAGATAACCATTAAGCCCATCAAGCTTGAAGTAAAGAAGAACACAATGTTTCCCAGATAACCTCAGAGTTCATGGACCAACGCACTCAGCCATTTTAATCGCAAAACAAAACAATAAATTAATCAGCAGGTCTGGGCTAACAGCGTCCCACTTACGCCACACGCTTACTAGACTATTCATGTTCTTCCCCTCACTGGGTCAAAACACCCGCAGGTGGCACTGATGGTACAAACTATGGCATTAAACTTCAAATCCCCTTCCCTGAACTCAGTCACCCTCACACTCACCGATCTCCATCTCAATGAAGTTGGCCTCCTCCGGCAGGGCCCGTGGCAACACCCCTGGGTCACTGAAGCTGGTTCGGAGCAGCATGGCCATGACAAAGACGAAGAGCAACACTGCAAACACAGGGATGGCAGGAGACAGGTGCACTGCCAGGTACGGGCACCTGTATGGGACAAGTGAACAAGCAGGATTACAAATGAGGCAGGCAAAACATGACATTAACAGCACAGAGGTTACATGAGCATATAACATGAAAGTGAAATCTCTCTAATAATTCTATCTAGTGTTAAAGGTGAAGTGTGGAATTTTTGTGCTGTTAATGGCAAAAAATAAATAAATAAATAAATAAAAATAAGAAACCCGACAGCTATGATATAATATAATGTAATATAATATAATATAATGTAATATAATATAATATAATATAATATAATATGTGGTAAAGACAAAAATAAAAATACAAACAAAACATAATAAATTTTTTTTTTTTTTAATTGTGGAAAAAAAGCTCAACTAAAACAAATGGCAATGGATAGATAAAGAATTTGCATTAAAACAAATAAACATTTCTGCTGGATAGCAGATGTTTTGAACTATAACCCTGCATTAAGAGAAATGGTTTGGAGAAAGTAAAGTAAAAGTAAAGTAAAATAATTCTTAATTTAAAATAAAATAATTCTGTTTGTGAATTATTGTGTGTGCACAAGTGGCTAAAATGTACACAATTCACATTACACATAAATGCTGCTGAACCTAAATTGTTTTTTTTTTCTTCCAAAAAATTGACATTAATTTCGCTGAAGCAAAATGGCAATTGATACATAAAAAATTTCACATCAAATACAAACATTTCAATTGGCACGCCAATGCTTTTGACTATAATTTTCCTAAATCCAACACAAAAACATTTTTGTTATCTTTTTGATGAAGCAATAGTTTCTCCCTGAAATAAAAGAGGGGAGATGGAGTGGGTTTGTAATATCTGTCTGGCTCAGTCTTTTCAGACCCAACAATGAAGCAGTCAGGGAGGATGTTTACTATGAATGACTGTGCTTTCTCCATTTCTGCAGGCAGACAGCCATACAGCAATGAATTTGGTTGTTCCCATAAATTGCGGATGCCTTGGGTCCTGTAAAAGTGCCTCCCTTCTCTCAGCCTACAGCAGATTGGTCGGCTCCACAGGCCACTGCATTGAGCTATTAATAGGGTCACCCTGGCTCTCCCCCACCACTCTCTCCTGCAATGTAGACCTGCTATACTAAGATAATGTATGGCTAATACATCACGATAATGGTTCAGCTCAACGCAGGCACAGTGCATCCACTCTCGAGGGGAAATTTGCTACATTTAGCGTTCTGCATGTGCAAAGGACATCTTTACAACACTAACTACAATACAGTGAGAGAGAGAGAAGACATGACAAGTCCTAATAACACAATACAAAAATATAGAACTAGATTTTGTAATAAAAATGTAAGTGGTGCTTGCTCATACAAAAATTGCCACTATGGTATTGTGGGTGGTTATTTACATGGAGTTGGGCGACCAGTTTTATTTATGTACTATTTATTCATGTTTTTAAAATAGGTATCATTTGTATATTTTCAGTTTTCATTTTAATTTTAGTTTGTTTTTTGTTACT
>NW_015549590.1:2804207-2826097 GCF_001515605.1 Sinocyclocheilus anshuiensis | reverse complement strand
TTTTTCATTTTTTTTTTTTTTTTTTTCCAAACGTACATCCAATAGCTTAGTAGAGTATTTCTCCTCAACACACCTTGTATTTTGATGCACCGTTAATACAAACAGATTTACAAACTGAACTTGACTAGGCCTACTTTTGGGGAATTAAGACTTAACAGGTGCTTCTAATAACACACAAAATGCATGTTTTACACAAACTATAACGTGTCAAACCAATCCTTCTACAATACATACTAGAACACTGGTTGAACCAGTCCATACTAGAATGCGGGTATGTCTCCTCACACGTCACATTCACTGCTTCAGGTCCAGCACACAGAACAACAGATTGCAGCTGTAAGAAGTATTAGCAACAGAAAGATCATTTCTAGTCAAACTACATGGTGCAAGTTCAGCTGTTTGACACACTGGTGTGTCAGCATACCAGAGGCATCAATACACTGGAAATCTACCTGTGGAACAGGTCAGATTAGTTTGATCCATTTTAAGCTATGAGACTGGAAGACATAAAGAGGAGGGGGAAAAATCCAGAGCAGAGCCGGTCGATAAAACTTTCCACTGCCCAGATCATGAGTAGAATGCTGCAGGGAAATCCATTTATTATCATGAAAGCTGTGCTGGGGCAAAGCGGAGGAAAACTGAGGAGAACCGCTTGAGTGTGTGCGTGTGTGTGTGTGTGTGTGTGTGTGTTGTATCTGCTAATGACTTCTGGACCTGCTCCATCATCAGTTCCTATGACAGCCCTAAGCTTTCCGGACATTACCATCATGCAATGCTGGATGTGACCTCTCTCACCATAATCAATACATGAGATAAGCAGCTCCAATATAAAAGTACAAATTCTGTTATTGCCACTACTGATGCACAAGGTTACTGAACCACCATAATTAGCAATTAACTTCCTCCATAGAACAACACGAAAACACAAAAAAGTATTGTGCCTCAGTATGCATAATCAACACTTTATTGTTGAAAATCAACACCAATTTCCATTTGACTTCCGTAATGTGGCATAGTTCTGGAACAGGATATTCAGCTGCAAAAAATGTAGGGCGGTAACCAATTGGATCACAAAAGAGTTTGAGAGTTTGCTAAAACAATGCCTAAACAGCCATTTGGTTAACATTATCAGTGATTAACAGTGCAAATTATTTCATTCTGATTCAAGCTTACAAATAAAAAATGTTTTTTTTTTCTCTAACCTAGCAAATGAATCATTCACAACAGGACCAGAAACACAGGGTCAGTCAACAGGGTCAGTTCTGATTTCATGTCGACTTCATCAACTAATCAGCGGAAGACATAAAATGCTTTGCAAAGACACTTTTTCGTGAATTCTGGCATTATAATAATTAAATAATTAGTTCAAATTACACACATGCATACAAAGCCACTCCCGTCACGGTGTTAAAGCATCTCCACCCTTGTGTTTGCCTTCACATGTTGTCCTTAGTGAATTATCTGCAGTCTGCTCCACAGAGAACAAGGTGAAAAGGACTGTTTTCCACAGTTAAGACAACATGAAGCACAACAGCAGAGTTTTATGGCTGGCTATGAAAAGGCTTAGCTGTGTGTTCGTAAAATCAATAGAGCTGCTTCATTGGTCTGGCTGATCTCTAGGTGGAGACTGGTGGGGGGGCAGGGAGGCCTGACAATTATCGTTACTGATAGTGCTCGGCGCAAACATCCGGTACGCCACCGGAAAAGACAATGAGGGGAGAAAAACCACGGATGATGCTTAAAAACAACATATAGATTCATTGTGACAACCTGGTTCAGTCTGAAACAAATCTGAAGACAATTTTATATAATATTACATGGTCACTGATGCTGAATACAGTGTTGATGTGCAATAAGCTCTCACGTTCATACCATTCAAACGTTTGCAATCAGTAAGATTTTTTTTTAAGAAATTAAGAATTGTATTTAGCAAGGATGCATTAAATTGATAAAACAACATTAATATGTATAATGATACAAAATATTTCTATTTAAAACAGCTGTTCTTTTGAACTTTCTATTCATCAAAGAATCCTGAAAAAAATGAATCTCTGTTTCCATAAACATTAAGCAGGAAAAAAAGGTTTTCAACATTGATAATAAAAAGAAATGTTTCTTGAGCACTAAATCAGCATATTCTGAAGATTTCTGAAGGGTCATGTGACACTGAAGACATAAGGATCTTACTTACCTATTTTAATTTTGATTCTGATGCAGAAACAAGCTTCCATAACAGATACACCAAATACTGAGAGAAAGATTTTCTACTTGTTATACTTCTAAGTATGGAAACACACATGTTGATATATGTATCAAAACCAAAAAGTAGGTCAAGCTGTTAAGGAATAAATGGTCCGGCAATTCCAAAGAAAACCATTCAACATGCAAATAATCACCTCATTCATTTCAATTTCGCATTGCAAAATTGATGATGATATTAAATTCGTATGCAATAGCACTAACAAACTGGGGAAAGATTAGTAAGCGAACAAATAAACTGCAATCTTGCATCCGGGTGTGACATCAGCAGCCATTCTTTCTGATAAAGGACTCTCATAAAAGCTTAAAGTACAAACAGGTTTAGGTAATGTAAAGTATAAAGTACAAATATGTACTGATAATGTACAAAAGGATCTTTCAGCTGTGTCACACTGATAGAAGTTGTAATGCCAGGAAGTTGCCATGCCTGAAAATTACTTGCACAACCTCTGTTAATTCTTCATAAAGAGTTTGCCAATTTAAGAGCAAGCGAATCACGAAGCAAATGAATTATGTATTACTGCCAAAAAAAAAGCGGTATCCTAATCCCTCATGGAGACAAATTTGCCACAGCTCCAGTCACATTGCACAGAGACAAAAAAAAAAAATCCAAAAGAATAAGCAGTTATAAACTCTCTTTTATCACGACCCCTGCAGAGGGACAGAAACAGACGGGAGCCCTCTCACACAGATCGTAACACTGACTAAGTCATATACTAGACACTTCCTCAGCAACAACATGAGTAACTCCACTTAATGATCAACATAAAATGTATAGACATTTAACTGATCAGCAACAATTCCATAAAACAAACATACAGGACAAAGACAGAGTGAAACCTGATCCATGTACTTCTAAAGTGAAAGAATGAGTGGGTGTACACGATCAACAGAATCTGATGACTGTCAACACAAAGTGCAGCTATGTAACCGTTTCACTGGTGTAGAACCATTTTAGTAAGAAGATGAAGTATTATAAAGGTGAAGGGTGTAGGTCTGCATCACTAACATACCAAACAGAACTGCAAAAACTGTCTGTTTTCAAACAGGTTTCCAGAACACTTTGTCTGGCATTGGTCGACAATGCTGTTTTGATAGTGTCACAGTATTACACTCTTCAGGAATTCAGTCTACAAATGGCTTAGGTGTAGTTTTTCTGCATATTATGGTGGGATATGAGATTTTTCAGTGTCGTTATTGTTAAAGAAATTTTTTTTTTTTTTTAATCTACAAAAATTAGGGATGTTGGCAACAAATAGAAACAAAAGATTACATACTAAAAATAAACAATAAAAGCTAATCCAATTATAATATTATATTCTAGAATTTCCTAGAATTTTTCAACTTAATCCTTTAAGTTGAAGATATCAGGCCAATAGCAAGTGGTTCTTCCTTCCAGCCAATGGTGGATCGACCAAGCCCTTGGCTATAGTGAGTGCAGGATCAGCACTATTTTTTACGGTCTACTTTGACACACACACTGCACATTTTTCACAAAATTTCTAGCCTACACAACCAACTCACAATTCTAAATCTGATATCCAAAGACAGTATAAACATGAATGCAATGCAACTTGCATAATCTTGTGCACACTAACAGCCAAAAATTAAAATATAAGTGCAGAGATTTTCAGCAAACAAAAACACATTAGGAGAATGGAAAGGGAGGTGGGATACATTCTCTTCAAAGACAAAAATCTTTAGAAAGAACTGTGCAAAGTCCAGCCCTGCTGATCAGTCTTGTGCCTGCAGAGGAATAAACTGTCCAGACACAGGCCCCATGGACAGAGAGGTGTAGAAGGACACAATAGTGTAAGCATTCTGCAATACTCAAAAAAAATAATTCCCTGTAAATTCAAAATAGCTGGAAGCAATGTGTTTCCATAAACACTGTCTGTCTATTCTGGAATCTCATGCTATGCATTAAATAAAAGATAAAGTGCACATAAAAATTTATGTGCACTACTGAAACTAAAGATCCAGCAGGGACTATATAGGAATAACCTTGGGTGATATTTAATAATTGTGATAGTCACAAAGCCAGAATTTTATCAAGAGCCAAAAACAATCTTAGGAAGAAACTGTTTGACAAAAACACAAAATGAGAAACAAGAGTCCATAAAATGCAGATGATTTTTTTTATTGGTCTTATGAAGTATTCTAATTTGTTGAGAATTGTGAATTGGTGGAGTTGTGAATTGGTGGGTTTTTGTTAAATGTGAGCCAAAATCATCACAATTAAAAGAACCAAAGACTTAAACTACTTCAGTCTGTGTGCATTGAATTTATTTAATACACGAGTTTCACAATTTGAGTTGAATTACTGAAATAAATGAACTTTTCCACGACATTCTAATTTATTGAGATGCACCTGTACATGCATATATATAATAAACAAAATATTCATACACTCTTCAAATGGTTTCGAACCCAATGGCAAGTTCAGTCTATAAAGATGATTGGATACAAACAATGTTTGTGTAGGTAAAAATCTAAGCACAAATTGAAATTGTAAATGCAAATAAATAAATCCATCTATTAGCTTGTCGTGTAATAAACAATTTGGAATCACACTTTTGCACTTAGCCCAGTCTCTATGCTAATATGTCTGCCTCAAGAGGACTAATTATCAGTAACAGCGATATGAACATGGCGTGCAGTGAAACCCTACAGGAGCCAGCATCTCCATACATGACTGAGAGTTTCTGACTAGGGACAGAATCGTTTCCTTTCACTGATGAACAGGCCTAATGGAATATCCTTGATATGGGCAGGGCACAACACTCAAGTCTCAGGAAACACCAACCACAGACGTCAAAAGTCCACACAAGGGAGCTCATATCCAATATGCAGCACATCCAGCTTTATCAACATGGACAGTAATCTGCTATTGTGAAAACGTGTTACAATAACAAAGATGACACAGCTCTTTCCCATCCATCAAAAGGCATATGATCTCACACAGTTCGAAAATCTGCCATTAATCTTAATATAATTGTATCATTTTTTCATTAGCATATATATAGATAGATAGATAAATAGATAGATTTAGTAGGGTACTAAATTGTTTTAGGTTCATGTTGGGTGATCTACAGGTTTAAAGCTCTATAGTTTATAGCTCTCCTTAATAAAACCCTACTGTCTTATACAGATGGTAAAACTAACCAATTACATATTTTTGTACTTGGTCACTTCTGTTTATTATGTTTATATATTTTTACGTTTTGTTAATAAGGTTGTTTATTGTTGCCCAGTTCAGTTTTTTGATTATCAATTTAGAATCTACATTTAGTTTTCATTTCCACAAAACAATTAATTTACATATTTTGGCACGTGTTAATAAAACCTTACTTATTAAAACAGTGGTTTGTTGTATGTGTGCTAAAACTGCCATACGATCAAATTGTAAACACATTTCAAAGAGATTTTATTTGTGAAATTTAGTATAAATGTTTTGTCACACAAACGAATATTTAAGTAAGTGTTTTCTCGGTTTAAATAGTCGACGAGTTGAGTCGGTTTAAATAGTCGATGAGTCGACTCAAGAACTGCTGGGAGCGATTCAGTTCGCAAAGGAATCGTTCAGACCGGTTTTGTAAACCGCTCCAAACAATTAATTGATAAAATCTGACTCAAAAGACCGATTCATTCACGAATCGGACATTTCTACTGTCATATGAAAACACAGCCATGGCGTACAGTAACCAAATTCAGCTTGCACAAGAGATGGCTTTACGTCAAAACATCAGGAGCGCTTCGGTCCTCAATATTTCACACACTTTTTATTGTTACATGTGTTGCCTTTACCATGTGGCTGTAATATGTTTTGACTGCTTATTAAAGATACTATTTCATCCCTGCAATGGCATTAAACAAAAGCCATCTACAATGCAAATCCCCCACTGTAACGAAGCTGTGCACACTGATATCGCAGCTCCGGTGGTTTATCGCGTCTCTAGCAGTGTAGATGAGGTCTAATAATCACCAATGACATGCACTTACTCAAAGGCGAAGAACAGAGAGCAGGTTCCAATGATGAGAAACAGCGTCAGGTAAAATACTCCTTTCTGCCGAGCCATCATAACCCGTCCATCGCAGCAGAAGGTGTTTTTCCCAGGTAATTTCTCCCATTTTCGAGTAACCTTCCGCGTTATCATCACCGCCGACATTGCAGCGAAGGTACAAGCAGATTGTCTTTTACAACTTAACCCGAAATAAACCACAACCGTGTCCACTAAATGATTAACCTGAGACTAACGACCGATTAAAGTGTTATTATCAGCAATACAGATACAGGAGCTTCTTTGCCAAAAATGCAATTCTTCCTTCACGTGCACTATGTGTTTGTAGGATTCTTCCCGTGGTTCCTCACGGATCTTCAGTGTTTCTTAAAATCATCAGTCGCTCTACATATCTGCTCTTCTGTACTTAAATCCATGGTTAAAGTCCCAATCAAATACCAGAAAGCAAAGTCCTCATCCAAAAGCGAAGATTTCCCATACTGCCACAATTTGAAAGTGATTCCCTTCGAAATGTGTACAAATTTTGAATGAGAAAGCGAGGCTGACCTGAAATAAACGTGTATAAACGCTAAACGCACATCTGGAGTGTGAGTGGACCTTGACCGACTGACATTTATGTCATTGGTTAGGTTGGTTAAAAGCGTCTATCCCGAGAGGATTCTCCGTCCTTTTTCTCTTAAAAGGATACAAAATAAATTTGAGTAAAGCCTTTTGTGATCTGTGCCGATTATACAGCAATTATTTGAGTAATGTGTAAAATAATCTTTCCTCCAATTTCGTGTCGTAGGATGCAAGCAGGGCTGGATTCTCTTCGGGAGCAGGAAACACGCCTAGTTTGAAATGTCTCTTCTTAAAGGGCCAGTGTCTCACCTTACAGGGAACAAAGGAATTTTGTCTTCTAATAATAATATCCAACTCATCATTAAGGCAATCATTCAAAATGAAATATTGTTACTTTTGAGCTTTTATGGCGAGCATGATATTTTCAGCACGTTAAAGGATACTTCATTCAAGTCTATTCGATTTTAGGCCTATTCCAGCCATAGCTATTTGATTTTTACATTGTCTATTGTTGTTATTTATGTTTTTGTTACTTTGTCTAATGTATGTATGTGTTTTGTTTACTGTGTGTAAAATTGTGCTAAAAAAATGTTGTTTAATAGTGTGCTTCTAAATGGTTTCCTATGAAACAGCATTTAATTTGTCTCTCTTCCTTCAAAGAAAAAAATAAAACCTATTTTGACTAAATTAAAGATATTCAGGAAATGAGATGGAAGGTGAGAAACAAAAGATGCTTTATTTGGTTGTATATGCACCATTGACAGCTGCATGAGTATTTTATCTCTTTTGATCTTGCACAAAAAAGAAAGCCTTTGTATTGCATGTGTAATCTTGTAAATATGTAAAATGCTGTAAGCGCATATTCAGCATTAAAGCTTAGCTCGTGAGAGATGGAGTTCAACCAGTTTATGAGTAGGAGTTCATTAGAGACAGTGGGCAGGAAATACTGTATGAGCTATAGCAAAGATTATTTAAGAAAGCTATTAATTAGCATGAAGTCTTTATAAAGTCTTTATACAAAGCAAGAAGAGGTGACAGGTTTGGTAACAATACAAGGAAAATACAAGAAAAGACCGATATTAACAAGCAAGTGGTAGACTTGTGCTTCCTTCACAGATTACAAGCCCACTACCTTGAACAAAGGCAAGGAAAAATATTTTGTCAGAACACATGGCTCATTTTCAAAGACTGTCAGTGGAGACAGATGTTTATTTTGAACCAGATGGTGTAGATATTAATGGCATCTGCTATTAGGGGCTAATGCAGGGGTCATGCTAACCAATCATCAAATCTTCTTAACCCCTCAGCCTGGCCTCTGCTGGTAGATTCTGTAACTGCACCATCTGGTTCCAAAAAGCATCTTTCTACATTGATGCTCCTTTAAAACGAGCTAAATATGATTAATGATGAAATAAATGTTTATATTAATAAAGTATGTCTGTGTTCTCATGGCTTCATTCTCCAGGGGCTCGACAGGCTTAGTCCAGGGGTGTCCAATCTCTGTCCTGGAGGGCCACTGTCCTGCAGAGTGTAGCTCCAACACACCTTCCTGGAAGTTTCTAGTATACCTCACAAGACCTTGATTAGTTGGTTTAGGTTTTTAATTGGGATTGGAGCTAAACTCTGCAGGACAGTGGCCCTGCAGTGACAGTTTTATTGTTATATATTTAAATAATATTTAACATAAATTACATTTTATTTGTCAATTTATTTTTCAATTTGAAAAGTCTTTTATTAATGTATTATTTTATTCTTACATTTAACTACAAGTGTAAACAAAGTAAATGAATGGTCTGTTTATTTGTCGGTTTTTCGTTCTGAATTAATAAATTTATGTATTCCTTAGTCAGTGATTTACTTGAAAACAGGAAAGCAGTGTTGGAAAGTAGCTAAAGCCAGTTTGAAAAGTCGCTAAATGTAGCTAGATGACGTCATACACTAATTAGCATATTCATGACGTCATCGCGTCGTACTGCCTTTTACAGTTGTTTGCCTCTCTGTGCTCACATACTGTATTTTAATTCTGCCAAATTCTCAATAATACTGTTTTCATTTATATAATTTACTGTTTCTATTTCTGTTCCGTTCAGTCAACGGGATAAATATGAAATAGTGACTGAAATGTGGCCCTTTAAAACTACATAACCAGCTCTCCCTTCCAAGATGTTAATCCTGATTTATAATCGAGCCGTCGTCTGATTAAATCAAATACACATAACATAAGCAAAGACAAAGACAATTCCTGTTCCGTGTTTTCGGCTATATTTGCATGTAAAATTAGAGAAGCAACATCATATCTATTTTAACTGAAAGTGCTGCTCCTCTCTGCCGCTAGCAAGATCTCGCGCTCGTGCGGCAGTACCAGTGAGTCCTAGAAGTCGCTAGATTTGTCGCTAGTTGCTTTTTTGGAGAAAAAAGAAAAAAAAAGTCGCCAGGGGGGTCTGAACAGTCGCTAAGTTGGCAACACTGCAGGAAAGCACGTGAAACGGTTATTTATTTTCTTGATTTGCTCATACCTTGTTTTTTGTCGTTCTTCATCTCTCTTTTAGAAATATAATATAAATAAATATATATTTTGTGTATTAACAAAAGTTGTTATACAATTTTACAATTATACAAACGGTTAAAGGCACAATATGTAATTTTCGCCGCTGGAGGGCGCATATTCAAAATAAACAAAGAGACAAAGGTAGTTTGATGACCGTGACTGAGTGTGGAATCATGGGAGTTGTCGTCTTCATCCCCACAGCCGATGCAATCCGACGGGACTCGGGCAGAAATCATGTTCATGGATGATTTATTAACGTAGTAGTATGAAGCAGGGTGAGGCTGAAAGCCGTCGAAGAGAAACGAGGCCGCTGAACGAGCGTGACACACAGTTCGAAAGCAGCGGAGCTTTTATTATGCCACAGTCGACCACTTCCGCTCCTTCCGGTCGTGCGTATATGGGAAAAAAAAGCAGCGCTGTTTTATCATACTAGATACGTTTGAAAGTGCTGTTATAATGCTACTCTGTACGGTCTTCACCGGTCTATTAAAATGCACAACATATTAAAGCGTCTTTGGTGTTTCCATGTTTTCTACAAAACAAAACCGGAAATCGAGGGGTTATGACCTCATTTGCAGGCGACACAATGACACTATGGACACGGTCCGTGTCACTAGTTAAAATTGCTTATTTCTCTGAATTTAAACATTCTTCGAAACATTTGGGATAATGTAAGTACACAAGTCAGCAAACTATATAACACTGTTCTAGTGGTTTTTGGATATTTTAATAAAAAAAATCTTACATATTGTGCCTTTAAGGCTAGAAGGGATACATATGGTGCTACTGGGCATGTGTACATCAATACAGCATAATTTTTGTCACACTGCACAACAATAATTACTATTTTTGCATTATTGTAAGGGCTAGGTTTAGGGTTGGGGCAGATGCAGACGTTAATAAAACACAATCTAATAGGCAGAAAAGTAAATTTATTGTTAGCTTCCGGTTTTAGCTGTATCCCTGTAAAACTTTTAAAGGACAAAAATCATTTCCGCCTTTGCTTATTCAGAGGAAATCGACGTTTTTGTAGTTTTTATAACCGTCTTCGTCACAACGAGACAACACAACCGAACAACATTTCCCACAGTGCCTTTCGCGCGGATTCAACATCCGCTTAAACATCCGTGTTCTAGAAGCCAGAACTAGCGCTGGACTGCAACCAGCTTTCTTATTACCTTATACCGTCCAAATGAATTAGATGGAGGGCAGGTAAAACTGACTCCAGAACAGATACTACTTTTTTTTTTTTTTTCCGGTTGTGTGTACGGAACTGAATGCGACGGTGCAGCGTCTAAATGTGAGCACTATTCTGCGTTATTGAAAGGTATCAGATTCTAATTAACTGATTATTGGAATGTGTAGTTTTGGTCAAATGTTTAATGGGTTCTTGCAGTCAAATGTAACCTAGCCGATTTATCTCAAAGTTAACTTTTCTTTTTCTGAGTAAGTAGTATACAGCAAACCTGAATAGCTGCTTTGTAAAATAGCTTTGTATTGTCACCAGAAACAAAAGTGTAGATTTATCGCAACGTACGTTGTATCTCATGATATTCTCTAAAGGATTTTTTGTTGTTGTTGCTGAACAAATGTCATTCAGAGCACGAACTGCCATCATAGTTTTGTTCTAATCATAATCTTTATTCTTATTTTGATCTATTACAGATTTACGGCCGAGCATGATGTCTGAGGGCAGTTCATTTATGAAAGGCATGATCCTAGGGGGCATATTCTGCCTGGTGATGTCTTTCTTTGAGACCTTTAATTCAGGAACCCACTCAGAAGGTCATGAGCATCTCCACCATCATCTGAAACCTGTCAGCAAAGATGAACTACAGAAGTTATCAGAGTCTCAGATGTCTGACTGGACCCTGCAGGTTCGAGTGTACTGTCTCATCATGGTCACTCCCAAGCTCCTGGTCCACTGGGCAACAGCCAACGACACTTGGAGCAAACACTGCGACAAATCTGTCTTCTACACGTCCGAATCGTCCAAAGTTCTAGAGGCGATTGACCTACAGGAGCAGGATGAGTGGGCTAGGCTACGCAAAGCCATCAAACACGCCTACGAGAATGCTGGAGACCTGCGCTGGTTCTTCGTGGCCCGGCCCACCACGTACGCAATTATAGAGAACCTCAAGTATTTGGTGTTGGATAAAGATCCAAGCCAGCCGTTTTACATTGGCCACACGGAAAAGTCCGGAGAGCTTGATTACGTGGAGTATGACAGCGGGGTCGTGCTGAGCTATGAAGCAATGAGGAGGCTGATAGGGATGTTCAAAGATGAGGACAGATGCCCAGAGCGAGGACATGCCTTGTGGAAGACACCTGAAGAAAAGCAGCTCGCCACCTGTCTGAAATACAGCGGGGTGTTTGCTGAAAACGGAGAGGATGCGCAAGGCAAAGGACTTTTTAACAAGAAGAGCGTCAGCTCCTTGATTTCTGACAGTATGGGCCAAAACCCGGCCGATGCCGTGGAGGCCTGTTGTTCGGACATGGCCATCACGTTCGCTGGCATGTCTCCGAGCCAGATGCAGGTTTTGATGTATGGCGTCTACAGACTCCGGCCATATGGACATGATTTTCATGACTCCTTGACATTTCTGCCTCCTAAAGACTCTGATAATGACTGATTGACTTCATGGCTTCTGTTACTGTCACTCACAGAATTGAGACGTTGATCATAACTGGGTGCAGGGCTGAATCAGCTGTGATGTGCAGTATGTACTTAGCCAATATTGGATAATTTTGTGCACTTGATAGTATTTTGAATAAAAATTACACTAGATATATGAATGCCACACATATGGGGTTAGGAATGAAAATGAAGAACATTTTGATGATTTTTAAAATGTGTTTTGGATGTATGTTGTACTGAGGGGATACATGGCATCTGTATGGTAAACTGTCTATATCACCCTTAAAAATATCAAACTAATGCGGTTTGAAAGGTTAATATACTTGAGATTGTAAAATTACTTTTGCATAGAAATTTGTCTATTTATTTACATATCGAAATATTGTTTCTTTAATTCAGATGTACTTCATTATGCACTGGTTTGTGACCTTTTTTTAAATTGTTCTTTAGTAAACATCAGGATGCTTGATCTCACCTGCTTTAAGTAATAGTAAAGGTTACAAATAAAAGAATGCCATCAACAGATGATACAGTGCAGTGAACAAATGAATATGCATTAATTGCTCTTCATTTCTATGGATACTTGATTATTTTCAACAGATTGCAACAATTCTGATAGGTTGGTTTAATAAATAACAATGAAAATTATGTTTTGTAGTCATTTATTAAACTCTGAAAGAGCTGTCCGGTTGTAGAAATCTCATCTTGTTTGGGTTTGATGCGAGCTTTTCATCTGAAAGAAAAAAAGATCAGCTTCCTTTTCTTCATATTCTCTCTTCTAAGTCTCTTGAAAATGTCTCTCATTTTCTCCAGTTCTTGATTTTCTTGTTTTTTAGTGTTTCAGTTTTGTTTCCTATCCTGTTTCACTCATTCTCTTAAATTCTCCAATTCTGTTGTCGTTTAATTTCTTTTTGAATGTCTATGCTGTCATTTTAAACCTTTTATTTTTCTCTCTGTTCTTCTTGTTCGATCCTCTTTATTTCTTCACAATCTCTTTTTAATGTCTTATGTTTTATAGCACATTTTCCTAATCATGTTTATATTTATCTTTTTCTTTTTCTCTCTGTCTTCTGTTTCTTTTTGCTACTTTTCTTATTTTCAGCCTCTTCTTTCATCCATCTTAATTTTTGGATCATTTCTGAATCTCCAGCTCTCATTTCCATTCTAGAGAAGGGATTTTTGACTGCTTTTATTTCATTTACACTTTTTTTTTTCTCTTCCTCTAGTCTCTTCTTGAGCTGATCCATTTCTGTCTCATATTTGGTTCTTAATTTCTCAATTTGAGCCTCTCCCTCTCTTTCAGTATTTTCTCCACCCACTTTTTAATAGACATTTCCAGGTCTTGGTTGATACTGTGTCTGTAAAATATTGCTCTTTGTTGGATGTAATCCTCATTTAACAAGTTCGGTAACTTGAGTTCTGTCTCGTTTTTCTCTGTTATTAAAAACCAGGTATCTGTTTTCACAGAATTTGATCAGCCAGTTGAGGTTTGCACAGTTACGGCTCTTCACAAAATCTTCTATGGATTCAGTCTTAAGATCATCTCCTCTAATAAACAGAACAATGCTGAACTGTCCAGCTTTCAGACCAAACATCTTCTCTATCAGATGTAAATTGATCACATATTCCTCTGTACATCTTCCCACAGTAATCACTATAATAAATGCATGGGTTCCAGGAGCTAACAGTGTAATGCATTTTACAGTTTCTTCCTGTATTTCTGCATTTGACAGTGTGGTGTGAAAAAGACCTGGGGCCTCATTTATAAAATCTGTATTAATTTGAGGATGAGAACACATTCTGCTGCAGCTGTTCTTGATTCCAAAGACTGATTCCTATAATGGGAAAAATGTGCATTCATTCTCAAGGGAAATTAAAGGAATTTATAGTTTTATAATATTATAGATTTACGATAGAGGTTAAATATATTCTATTGTTGATGAATAAATTAATTCAATAAATAAATTCTTGTTGATTAATACAATGCAAGACAAACTAAAAGTGAAAAATAAAATAAGTTTCTGTTTATGAAACTTTTTAGCCATTATATATTCATGGTCATTTCTAGCCTGACTTGGCTAAAAACTGTGGCATCAGAAAGAAAGTAATAAAGTGACAAGAGGATCCAATAAGTGTAGACTTAGACCCTGTACTATTGGTTTTGATTCCCAGAGAATACACATAAATTTGAATGCAATGTACCTCATTTTGGTTCTCCCTTTATTACAGTTACCTTAAAATGAATTGAATTTTCCTTACATGCTGAGATGAGTGTCTTTCACAAGCTGGTTGGCATAGATGTACGTTCCCTACATTTAGTGCAAACAAAAAATTGATTCAAAGCTATAAAACCATAGGGTCTACAATTGCATATGATACATAGTATATGGTGGCATGTGGTGTAATAAGCAATTTCATCTAAACAAATACCAAATGATTCTGTCTTGGGAAACTGAGAAATACACATACAAACACTGTTGTTTAAACAGGCTTTAAGCTGCCATGACACTATTCAGCTCTCACAGCATCAAGAGACCATTTCAGTTTGGAATGACTTGAATGCAGGTTTTATTTGTGCATTAAAATGGGGTGGCTTTCAAAGCTTTCGGCATGGTACACAGTTGAGTCCATTCATGTAAACAGTAGACGGGCAGCCTGGTGATAACAGGTCCAAAAGATTCCACCACATCCTCTCGTCTGTCTTTACTTATACGTCTTCATATGCCACAGTCCATCATTCAGATAGTGAACGTTCTCGATTCCAATTCCCTTGTTTACTTTCTCTCTGTTCAGTGAAGTGAGACAAGAAAATATTTTCACATTTTTATGCCAAATTGTGATTCAAAGTGCAGGAGATGCATAGAAACACTTACATGTCATCTGCAGACATCTTCATGACTCCCACACAGAGCGCATGCTGCTTCCCTTCTGCCATTATAGCCTGAAACAAATACTTAAGGACAACAACCTGTGATATGCAACGCACACCAATCAAAACTATTACATATAAAACTATTACACAACTAAATGTTTGCTCATATTTATGGCAGTTATGTTATTTTTAACTCAAACTATTAAAAAATTGTTTCCGACAACTGAAATACAATAAAATATCAATATTAGTATGTTGCCTTGGTTGAAGCACTAAAATTGCTAAAACTAAAATGAAAATAAATTAAAACTAAACAGAATTGTTCACAAAATAAAATTAAAAAGAAAACAAAATAATTCAAAATATTAATACAATTTAATCATAAATAATACTAAAATAACACTGATTTATGGTCATTATTTATACTTGCTGTTTAAAACTTGTATGCTGAATACAAATTTGAATTTAAAAAAGTAAACATTTTTTACTTTTACATCATACGATTCCTTTGTATGATGAACAGAACAATAATAATTGTGACCCTGGAGCACAAAACCAGTCTTAAGTCGCTGGGGTATATTTGTAGCAATAGCCAAAAATACATTGTATGGGTCAAAATTATCGATTTTTCTTTTATGCCAAAAATCATTAGGATATTAAGTAAAGATCATGTTCCATGATGATATTTTGTAAATTTCCTACTGTAAATATATCAAAACAACTTTTGATTAGCAATATCCATTGCTGAGAACTTCATTTGGACAACTTTAAAGGCGATTTTCTCAATATTTTGATTTTTTTTTGCACCCTCAGATTCCAGATTTTCAAATATTGTCCTATCCTAACAAACCATACATCGATGGAAAGCTTATTTATTCAGTTCTCAGATGATGTATAAATCTCAATTTCTAAAAATTGACCCTTATGACTGGTTTTGTGGTCCAGGGTCACAATTATATATATTTTTTAATCTCATTAGTCGTATGGTATTTTTTGTGTCCTTTTTGGAATTGACAAAAGACGTGAACTAATCCCTTACATTAAAACATTACGATTCATTTGTCATAGAAGAAAATATTACTAGATATAATACAACAGCTGGAAAGATACAACTACTGTGTCTGTTTCAGCAGGGTAGAGTTTGGCTCCTGGTGATGTGAGGCCTGGGCACATGATATTGGCTCCACTCAGAACAAATTTGATGGCTCCTTTATCTACTTGTTGGTGTGGCAGAATGAAGGGATCTGGAGAACAGACATGTGAGTACCAAGCATTAGTCTAACCAAATGAACAGTAAGTGTAACTTGGGTAATATAAGCAATTTTCTGGAACCTGAGGCAATATTTTCTGCAGGAAAAGCATCTTACTGATGAAAATTAAAGCCATCTTACATTTGTGTAGAAGTCTGAGGGTGGGATAGAAGGGCCCCTCTCTCTGTCTGAAGAAGAGCAGCTCTCCATTTACCGTAAGAATTTCAATATGCTCATGACTGGAAACGTAGACAAAATATCACACCTCTGATGTAAAATGAGTTACTCTTTTAGTACTTCGAATTGATAAGCACTGACTTTCCATATTGTGTACTCTTGTGCATCTCTTACCATCTCACAATTTTGACAGGGTCCTTTTTTGGCATTATCTGGTTGAGCCAATCATCGATGTTGGGAAACTGATCTAACAGCTGATTCTTTATACCCTTAATAACAGACGTCTTCAGTTGAATACAGTTAGAAACATTTTCCTTTTCATCAAATCTATGAAGACATAGAGAAACAAAGGAATTAGCATATTTAATGTCTAATACCTGTAGATGACACAGGATCAGGTCTCTGTTTTTTTTTTTATGGCAAAGTATTGCAAAATAAAGAAACTGGTCTAGTATAAAGGTCTGGTATAACAATTACCACCAATTGTTTGACCAAGTGTCTGTCCTTCAATGTTTAATGTAAACATCTTTTGCAATCGAGGTCTTTTTTTTGCAGTTTGCTTATCTGTTCAAGTTAAAAAATATTATAAGTATCTTAGCAAAAAATAAGAGCATAAAAACATAGGAAAACAGATGAATAATTTCCAATGAACCATAAAAGTCAGCTGTGACAGAGCAAGTTAGCAGTGTTAGCTAAACAGGTTGATGTCTCGGATACAGAATTAAGGACAGATATTAAATTACAATCCCATATATAACTGGTAAGCGTTTACATGCAACATTTCTTCTATCTCTACTGAGAAGGCAAAGCTACTAGTTAAATGAAACACTGCATTACTATAACAACGCTAAGTTGTGTTAGCTACTATTTATAAGGTTGACAACGGCTCAAGCTTACTTTTTAAACATCCTTCCAGGTCGTTATCGGTCACTCCTGTCCTCCTATCTGTGTGATCTTACAGCTCGTAACTGTTAACTTTTCTGAACCAAAAAATAAAAACTAAACATTCAGTAGAAGATTTAATGATCTAACTCCACGCTTCACTTCAACCGCAGGTGATTCCTGTTTACGACATTTACGACAGTGGTAAATATTTTACGGCAAGGGATGGAAGTACAGTATGCCAGACAAAATGATGCTAATGCTATGTACTTTGCAATACATCTGTACTTTACTTTACGGATATCGTTAATCATAAAGTCAGTAGTCAATAAAGTCAATATAGTCAAAGTGACTAAAAATTGTAACTGATCGCAGCACATTAAGACAATTGTTTTGTATTAGTTTTCCCCTGAAATGTTTAAATATGCAAATAATACGTTATGTAATTAAATATGCACCAATTTGCATACATTTCTAGATCAGAAACCTGAAAACCAGATAAAGTAATTTTGCTAACATGAATTTTTAGGATCTCTTTCTATCACTCAATCGTCAGAAAACAATGTCAAGAGCCAGAAGGGAAAATAAAATGGTCATTATATTTTTAGGAATAAAATGTTTGATGAATGATATATAAACAAACTAATGTGGAGATTTCTGGTTTAGGGCATGAGGTGAAAAAAAAAACATTTGGAGAAAACTGCCTTTAATTGATAGACACTTATAAGGTATAATAAAATAAACACTTAAATGTAGTTTGGATGTTTTCTTTTTACTAGTCTGAAAGAAGATGTGTTTTAGAAACAAACTAGTCCACAAAACTCTAAATTGATTAAGTGCATGAAACTAGGAATTTGCCTGAAATGGCTTAAATAAAATTAGAATATGAGCCAACTTTAGAAGAAAAAAAAAGAAAAAATTTTTAAATAAATTATATATATATACACATACATGCATACATACACACACACACACACACACACACACACGGGACAAGATCATGGAAACACATACAGTTGTTTATTCTGAGGCAATAAAAACAAGCATACTTTTTCCAGACACTGGACGACTGTCCACTTAAGTGTGATTTCTCAAAACACCATTGCCAAAAATTCCAGACAGATCCAGTGATGCCACACAGAGGAGCTTCTCAGTATACGGGCCTAATTCAGAACTTAAGGGTTATATAAACTTGGAAACACTAGAATGATAAAATGGTGCTGCTGTGCTTGTTCAGAGTTTCCAGGGAGAAAGAATGCAGTTGCAATGTAGTCGAGAGTGTCAAACATCTAAGTTGTGTGTAAAATGTATATACAAAATAAACAAGAGGAGGAAATGTGAGAAGGTGTAAGCAAGGAGGGAAAAAGAAGGAAGATGTACAAGTTAGTGTTTAGCAGCGTTAACATTCCTACAAACAAAACAAGTGCTTGGTTTTATCTAATCTTGGCACAAACTGTGAAATTTCCAATCAGCCTCAATTGTTCTATTTATCAATAAATCACATTCACAGAACATAAATTGCTTGTGACCAATCAGCTGAATCTTCTTTTCTTTGAACAAACATTGGCAAAGAGAAAACCTGTTTTCACACACTGCTACCCAATACAACACTGACTGAACAAGAGAGTCAAATTCAATCAATCTGGTGTTGGTTTTCTTTGCACAGGTAATACGTCAATATGTTGTGATATTTGCATGAATAAACCATGAAAAAAAAAAAACATGCCAGAGACAAACAAAAGCCATGGAGCCAAGTCTGAAAATAAACAACTTTTCTTTTTAAACTTGGGATAGTCCAATTCTCAGAAGCATTTTAACAAAATAATTTTGTATTTTCTTTTCTTCTAATTGGACACACCATTCTGATAGAAATAGAACATACACTACCCTGTCAAATCCATGAAGAGAAAACTGATTCAGTTGTTGGTCACTGGGTGAAGATGTTAAAGTGAACAAAACCTGGAACAAGGGGCTCCATGTGCTAAGGGAAGTAAACAACGTCACTGAGAACAGCCTCCTCCTGTCATTTCTAACATCCCTCATCTACCCCTCTTATTCTCCCTCTCTCTAAGCCACATAGTTGTATTGATTGGGATTCTCCTTATCCCTTTCCATGTAGTCCCTGTCAATAAGTGACTCTATCCTCTTCTTCAGATCAGCAGGCTGCAAAAAGAAGAAACAAAATTTAGTGGCAGTGGCATATGTTCTCTGCTGCGAGTCTTGGACTAATTTCCAAATTTAGTGACATTGAGAACAATATTCATATTGCTCATATTATATGCAATCTTGAGACAAGAGGAAAAAAATAATGCATTGTCGGTGAAGAATTTAAGACAAATCCCTTGACTTTGATCATGATTATTTTTACTGAGCGTAATTCACATTAAACCGTCAGATTCTTTTTATGTAGGCATCTCATTCCACAACAAGCTGGACACAGGAACTTAAGTGCAGTTTAAACTCTACTTTTCAAAAGTTTGCAGTTGTTAAGATATTTAAAAGGCCCTTTTTGCTCACCAATTTGATGAAAAATAGTATAACAGCATAACATGTACATTATTAAAACCTATATACAGTAAAATAGTAAATAAGTAAAATAGTAACCGGTAAATGTTATTACAATTTAAAATAACTTTTTATTTTAATATATTTTAAAATATAATTTATTTGGCCAAAGCAGTATTGCGATTAAGAACACTTCCTTCAGGTATTACATGGAGCAAAGATGAAAACAAAATGCCATCAAATCGTTTCTGAAGAGTCAGAACCTTCAGAGGTACATTCATATAATTAATTCATTCATATATTCATTTTTATAATTCTTTTAAAACCTCCCAGCTTTTCTGCCCTGTTTTCACTCAAAACTAAACCACTCTGCGTGCTGTGCGCACGTGAAACTGTTACTTAAAACTGTGCTTTATGCTGGACAGTATTTATTTATCGCGAGTTGTTCAAATCGCGGTAATCTAATACTGTTTTAATGATAATTAAAAGATGAAACGGTAATACTAACCGTGGGGAATTTTATCATGATTTATCGTCAAACCGGTAATCGTTACATCCCTATTGTGCACAATAAACATTATCAATATTGAGAACAGTTGTGCTGCTTAATATTTTTCTGTAACATCATAAATGTCATTACTGTCACTTTTGAGCAATTTAATGAATACGTTCTGAATAAAAGTATTACTTTCTTTAAAAAAAAAAAATAGCAACAAGAAAAATACTTTTGCAAACTTGTTCACAGATAATGTGATTGTGCAACATGCAATTGAAAATGCTTTCGTTTTAATGCACAAAGCTGTCACACTGCACAAAAAAAAAACGTATTTACATTTTGTACATGACTTTGTGATTACTAGATTGTTTTCTAGTTTTGTTTGGCTGCACCCTTGCAGTTTAGTCTAGTTGCAAGACATCCATTTATAGCCAATCCAGTGAAACTACTCTATTAACTGTGAAAACAAAACAATTTGGCAACCATGACCTCACCTTGACTGGGAATTTAAGTTGGTTGTACACTTCAGACACCAGAAGGTTATGGCTGAGAGTTTTCCTCATCTTCATGATTCGAACAATGGCAGCATCGATTTGGTACTGACGGTCCTGGAATACTCTCTCTGTAGTGCTGGCTTGCTCCTCCACCTGTGAGGTACGGCAAAGAACCATGAGACCAAGCGGCCAATAACTTTCAGACAACAACAATCAAATGACAGGTGTGCCGGACAGTACCGTTTCTTTCATCTGGATCTGGTTGATTTTAATCCTGAAGAGCTTGTGTTTGAAATCATCATTACAAGAGAACTTGTCTCCATCCTCCACGTCTTTACTCTTTGGGGTTTTGGTAAGGACACGTGCCTTCCCACAGGCCAGTGACTGCAGAGTCCGCCTCAGCTCACCGTCCTCTGCAAGTGTGTGTGTATTTTAAATGTTGTCAAATTTGTTAAACATTTTGGACGTTTGTAAAAGGCTGTGAGGTTTACAGGGTTTCTGCAGGTTTGATGAAGGTAAATTTCTTTACTTTTTAAGTTTTTTCAAATAAAGAAAAATTAAGAAATAAATTTAAGCAAACAATACGTCGATGTTCTCAATGTAAATGTATAGGGAGCACATTGAGTTGTATTAGCAACACTTCAAAGTTTGAAAATACAACTTCCAACTAACCTCATAACTTTTTTTATAAATTTTACAAAAACAAAAAAAAAAAAAGGCTTGAATAGCTAAGATTCCAACCTCTAGAATATGGAAATCACTTTTACTGTACTTAAAGATTTCATTTTACATTTACATCAAGTAAATGTATCTTCATTGAAAGACTTTTTTTTGCTATGTATGCAATATTTAATGCCATGACTTTGAATTTAAGACTTTCTGCTCTGATTTAAGACTTTTTAAGGCCTTAATTTGCAGAAGACTTTTTAAGACCCACAAAAACCCTGGTTTAACTTTGGACTTAAAGTTTAACATTAAATGGAATAGTATCTCTTAACAACAGGAATAAATTGCAATGCGCTTGCTTGAAACAAGTGTCCATACCAATGCCTGTAGCAAGTTTAATATCCTCCAGAGAGAACTCCTCCCCTTCATTAAACATCAGCAGAACTAAAGTCTGAAACAGGGAAACCTGCAGCTCTTTTTTGCCCTGTGAAAAAGGGGGGGGGGGGGGGCTTCTTTATAC
>NW_015549590.1:2740925-2804096 GCF_001515605.1 Sinocyclocheilus anshuiensis | reverse complement strand
AAAAAAGGGGGGGGGGGGGGGGTTCCTTATAGCCAGTTATTTTTCTGAGAAGCCTTTAGAAAAGAATGTTTTAAATTAAGTAAATAAATATTATGATCAGCTAATAGTCCGGTATTCATGCCAAGTTGCTCTTTTCGAAATAAAACGCGTTACCTCTTTGAATTCTGCCTTTAAAACACAATGTCCTAACGTAGACTGCCATTGTAGTTTCCGTCCACTGTGTTTGCCCAGGTAAAACGTTTTGAAAATCTCCTGCAATCTCACCATCTGGAGAGTGAAAGGTATTAATAAAAGATTAAAAATTAATTATAATGCGATTAATTTGAATTATGGGTATTATTGCCATGTTTAAGTAACAAGGAATATCTAATCCAAGATCCCATTTCTCAATATCAGAACAGACCTCTGCAGGCAGATGTACTTCCATGGGTACATATGTTGGCCAATAACCCATAGTGAGGATGTTCACTGTCAGCTCAATGTTCCCAGGAATATTTTGGCATTGCATGTGCTGAGGTGCAGATTTGAAAAGAGAGATTTGTAAGATGTAACTAGACACAAAATAAGTGAATGTAAATAATGAAAATAAAAGCTATCATTACCTGTTTGAACTGCACCATAATATCTTTTGACAGCTCCATGTCTTTAAACATCCCTTCCAGCTTACTGGTAAATGCAGCTCCACATTCTACAAGAAAAACACAATTGACCATGTTTTACTTCACAGCCTTTCGAAAACATCTGTGTTACTGAAAACGGTATGTTTTAAGAATAAAATATGAAAGGAGAAATGTAATTTACCATGCTTCAGTTTTGACAGCATTGATTTCTCTGCATCTACAGAGGCACTCTTTCCCACCAGTAACCTCTTCGCCAAGTCTTTCTTGTAGAAGGCCTCAAAAACATCTTTGCCTTAAGAGAGAGAGATGAGAAAGTCTATGAAGCTTAGACAGATAATTGAAAATTTTCTGGGTCTTTGGAACAGAGCATAAAGTTTAAATGTATTACCATAAATGAACCGGAATATGATCATTATCTTGTCCAACATTTTCTCAAGTTCCTCATCAGTCGCTTCTTTGTTCCCAGCACGGAGCTTTGAATCCACATATTTTGCTATAGAAAATAAAACAAAATTAGTGAACGTTTTGTCTTGATCCAACCAGCTTTAAACTCTCAATCAAACAAAAACCCTCAATGATTGGTGGGAAAACATTGTCAACTGACCTATGAGCTCAGCAGGTTTGTTTGGCCGTTTATTGATAAAGGTCTCGAAAGCCTCCTTCATGCCATTAACAAACTTCTCATTCCTCATGAAACACACATCAATGATGTGATCGACTTTATCCTTGAAATCCAAAAGCTCCTGAACCATTGTCTTGTCTTTCTCTGGGTTGATGACAATTGTGCTTCCAAAGGCCTGAGACACAACAAACAAGACACATTCAGAACTGTTATGATGGTTTTCTCAGTCATCTAGATGGGTTCCCTGCACACCTTGATGTACTCGATCCAGTGCTGCAGAAGCACCTGAACGCCTCCCCTCACACGACTGAAGAGCTGGAACAGCAGAGACAGATCCTGAATACGGTTCTCATCCAGCAGGTTATTCAAACCTAGAGTGTGACAAGAAAACAAGCTCTTATGTAAATCACTTCTAATTTTGAGGATGGTTGACCATTTGAACACCAAATACAATGTCAACCATCTTCATTCAATGAAGGTGATACCTTTCTGAAGTATTGCAGTGAGGTGTTCTCCAAGCAGTTGCTTTTCCACTGTGGCAATGAGGGGTTTTCTACAAATAAAAAAGACAAAGGTTCACAGATCTTTTTTTACCAAAATAACTACTAATTGTAAATGTTAGTCATATGCTCTGCATACTTACTGTGTGCTCTGGTCTAAGTATGTAATGACTCTGTCTGCCTCCTCTTCCAGACGTTTGTTGACATGATGGAGATACTCTGGCACCTGAAAAGAAAATATTTGTTAGGGATAAAGAACTGAAATGTGACTATCCTAAATGAGGCAGAGAAAAATCTAATTAAAAGCATAGTTCACAAAAATGTATGTTTGTTTATTTTGTGAAACATCTTCATTTTTATCTTTTTTTTTTTCATACAATCACAGTTCCAAAAGGCCAGACAGAAAAGCACCATAAAAGTGGTCCTTATGACTTATACTAGTAATCTTCACCTCTGCTACATCTCTCAAAAACATATGAGAACACAAATCACCTGGAATACTTCAAAGCCTTTGGTTGCTAAGAAATGTGATTGTATAGAAAAGGTTCTTTCATTTTATGTTCCACAAAAACAAAATAGCAGCATATCTTTGTAGGGGTGTAAATAAATTTGAAACAACAACCAAGGGTGATTACATAATTAAAAAAATAAAATAAAAATCTAGCCTGTATCAAAGTACCAGCCTGTAGCTAACATAGATTCATGAGACATGCCAATAATTTAATGCTCACAGAATCACAATAATAAAACAATAAAATTAAATAAAAAAAATAAAATAAATACTTTATGTTCCCCTGATGTGAAACTCACCTCTCTTTCCTGCATGAGTCTCTGGCCCTCTGCAGCATACAGTCGATTTGTCTCCTCCAGAAAGCGCTGCTCAAATGAATCCTGATAAATCTGTCATAAAAAGAACAAAGGTGTGATTACAACAATACTAAAACTAACAGGTTTGGCCACACAATTTAAGGGCTGAATAATATCAGGGATCAAGACCCCACAAGATCTGTAGAAAATTTGCCATCGTTTTCATCTTTCATCAATGCATTAATGCAGAATTACATTTTTTGCTACTGAGGCTAAGTGTAAAGATGCAAATGACAGGATGTGGCATAATGTTGGTGAGTAATGAAAATACTTTGACTCATCCCTCAGTTTAAAAAAGCAAGTTGTTACAGTAAAGACCTTACCATGGAGATAAACGGGCCATGTACCATGTAGCAGAAACATGAATTACGAACACCTACATTAATACTCGCTTTAAAAAAATGTGCATTGATATTCATAACTGCTCAATGTTTTGCTTTTTTTTCAGCAAAAAAGTCTGAGCTTTTGCACATTTTTGTTTTGCAAAAATATAATATTTCTAGCAAATATAAAAATGCATGCCAAACTAACCAGACTCTTAAAAATACTTATTTTGTATCCTTGTCTGTGTCATGTGACCCACCCAGTTACTGGGTTTACTGACTTTATACAGACATGCCACTAAAGCAAACAATAAGAAGTACAAGTAAATTTCTTTTTTTTTTTGCAGTTAAAAAAATTGAGAAAGTCCAAATTATTATTAGTATTATTAAATGGTTATGCCATAAATGCAACATAAACCCAGATACATTGATTTGAGTACAAATGAGAAATCAGGTGAGCTAACCTGCAGATCTGAGAGCATGCTCAGAAGACTCCTCAGGAGACTGCGGTCTATGGCCTCTCCACTCCGCTCTCTCTCAATAAGAAGCAGAATCCCATCGATTGTCTTACTCTGCACCTTCAGGTCACTGATGATATAGAAACGGAACAACTCCAAGCCCATGTCCCTGAAGATAAAACACAAATGTATCATTAACCGCCAGTGGAAGGAGCAGCAAAGCAATGGTAGTAAATAAAGACAGCCAAGGTGACAGTGCCAATGTTACAAATTCAACATCTTTCATCAAGTGTGAAGACATACCAGATTGATGGCAGCATTGAATTTTGTAAAACATATGTGCGATCCAAAAACAAAAATATACTCCTAATCATGATCTAGAAGAAAAGACAATGTTTTTGTATTAAAAGCATTTTTTTCAAACAGGTAAATAACTAGATATAGGAACATTTTATAAAAAGTTCAACTTTTAACTTATTAAAAACACATGTAGAGACTAGAGTAGACTAACCATTTGTCTGCAGTGATCTTGCCAACATTTGTCTATTTTCTTGAGGAACAGAACACTGTCTAGGGCATCCGTAGGGCAAGAGTTAAGAAATGGTTTCCTATCACAGTTATGATTAGCAGTCTGTAAGCAGACAGTCCTAATTAATAACCAGTGACTCAACTTCTCATCATTTCTGAAAAATGTTCCCTCATATATTTAGCTCATCATATGCACCGTCTGCCATAGTTTTCTAGCAAAAGCGTTAATGAGTTTTATGTAAAAAGTTCAGCTATTATATAAAATTTAAATCAATTTTGCTACTTTTGTTTTAAGAAATACATGATTAATTAAAAACAAAAATATATTTCTGAAACTACCATGCAAATGTTTGGATTCCGTAAGAATTTTTGAATGAAATTAATACTTTTATTCAGCAAGGATGCATTAAACTGATCAAAAGTGACAGTAAAGACATTTATCATGTTACAATTTCTATTAAAAATGGGTTCTTTTAAACTTTTTATACATCAAAGAATCCTCAAAATATCTGCAAAAATATGTTTCTAATAATTGCATCATGTTTGTGATGGGCCATTGTTTCGTTTCATGAAACGAAAACTAAATTTTGGACTGAAAAAAAATCTTTATGTTGAGCCCTGATGCATGCTCTTTACTTTAACTCTCAACCTAACAAGACGGCAAGAAACAGAGTAGAAATTTGTAGCACCACTGTATGCATGTATGTATATATATATATATATATATACACACACACATATACACATACATACATTCATAGACATACATATATATATATATAAACAAACACACATAAAAGATTAACATTTTATATAACATTATAACAAATAGAAAAGGATGTTTACAGTTAAGAACATCAATTAATCTCGATCAACAGTGTTTTTGTTTACTCAAGTGATGTTCCTCCATAAACAAAAGAAAGTTATATAAGAAAGTCTAAAATGCTGATCTCCACCGAGACAACTCAACTCAACTCAAGTTGTTTACTACAGCTTTAGGTACTAGGCATCTTTTCTGGACATCGCAGGTGTGTTTGGCCCAAAATGCCGTTTAGGCATACAGCTCGCTAAGTTTTGAGACAGCCCAAGATGTTTCAAATTAGACGAGGGGGACCGCAGTCTCTTCACCTACCTTTAAAGTTCTTGATAACAAGTTTCTTCGCAGCACCGGGTTTGCTGTTGGAGAAGGTGGCGGATCCCGCAGACTTGGTCAGTCCGTTAGCATGATGCCCGACACCTCCGGGCAGGAACACATTTCTCGCCTTTGAACACGATTCAGCAGAGTTACACGACTCCTCGGCCATCTTCACATCCAGCGGATCCTCGAACCTCAACTTCTTCTGGATGTGCTGCTGCTGCTGTGAGCTGGACGTTGTGGAGGAGGAATTACAAATGGCTTTAGGAGACGAAGATATTGAATCAATGTCTTCCTTCTCGGAACTGTTAATTTTCCTCTTCTTAGAAGACGTTAAGCTACAGTCGTTGTGAACATCAGAAGCAGCCGGTCTGGGCTCTTGGGCTGGCGGTGGGGGATTAGGGGAAGGTAAACCTGTTGGAAACATGAAAAAAGAAATACCAAATCAAATTGCTAATCTACTAATGCTACGATCCCGGGTGTGGACGCTTTATATTCCTCGGTCTCGGTCGGGGGACGTGCAACCTCGCGGCTCCGAGTATAAATAAGGAGAAAAGGAGGATAAATTGAGAAGTGCAGCCCCACTTGGACCCTTCTCTGTTCTTGTTATTGCCAGCAGAGGAAAGATGGTTGAATACTGCTTCCTCTCGCTCGCGCGCACTCCGGCGCGCTGCACAAAGTCCGTTGGATTACAAACTGTTTTTCTCCGAGGGCTGTTTGCGTTAAAGCATTCTGCCAGACGCCGTCTTTGCGCTCGGGAGATAGACTAGTATTTTAGGTTTGAGGAAAAGTCCGCGGGGAAATAGTAACTTTTCTAAGAGGCGACGCTGACCCGCCGGAAGTACTTCCCACCGTTGCGCAGCTGCTGTTGAGGCGCGTTGGTTAAGCGCGAGGCCTGACGTTTCCGGTCTTCTCCATCAGGGGGCGACAATACATCATGCGCAGAGCAGTCTCAAAACTCTTGAAAACACTTGCACTCTGTACTATATTAAATAAGAATAGTGTTTGTGAATTACACCATCCAAGCTAAACTTTCAATATCATTACATTTAAAAAAAATTGTGGCCAACTATATTATGTTTATTTTTACTAAAAGGCTTTAAAAATGTTATTCATAAATGTCAAGTTGTCACATTTTAATGGGCCAGGATGTCAAATGTTTTTTAAGTCATTTAATACAATTAACAATTACAATTTCTGTTATGTTTTTTTGTATGTAAACTGCATTTGTCTGCCTTATGATTGTTTTGTGATTCAAAAATGTTTTAGTTTAGCTAGAAAATATGCGTATAATGTGCTGTATAATGACAAAATATTCCCACTATTGGGTCACAAAATGTCAGCGTGTGTTCAATTAACATTATCTTTTTTCATGGGCTATAGTGAAAATGTTGAATAGCTTTTTTGCCAAGTCCCTTGAATTATGTTATGGGTCAGTTTGACCCATTTACATTTTGTTGTTGAAAATGGTTATGATACTGAAAAATTGTTGCAGTACTGTTTATAATATTCACAGTTTATAATTTTCAATGTAAGTATAAATGTTACAATTTTGCTGTTTTTAACAGATTTTTTGTTTTGGTTAGTCTGATTTTTGGTTAATTGTATTGAAACCAATTATGGTCAACTGATTAGCAGAAATTGAAACATTAAAAATTCATGACATGAATAAGAAACAAGCGTGATAACTATAGCCTCAGAATGTCTTTTGGATAGAGGACTTAACTAATACTACATTTTCCACACATAAAATAGCAATATTTATATAAATATGTCAACTTTGAAATCCCTAAGCATAAGTTATTTAAAAATAAAATATGCTAACCAAACCCTTTAAATCTGACTGTAGAAAATCAGCACCTACAAGGATGTTTTTGTATTAATAATGAAAAATATATATGATCTGATCAACAGTGGTTTTATAATAGTTTCTGTGATCAGATCATAGATGTATTTTTATAACATTAAAACCTTAAATCTTTTACTTAGTCTGTATGTTAGCTTTTAGTAAACCAATGGTGTACTTATTGCGCTCTGAAACGGTAATAAAACATTTCTGTGGCTGATTTAATTACACACAGGTTTGGCAAATGAACATTGTCGTAAACTCGACGTAAGGCTCATGTGCAGGAGGAGGAGAGTGTGGTCCAGTCATATGACTTATATGAGCGCAGGTTTGAGGCTGATTTCATAGCGCTGCTGAATCGGGTCACACTCGGTCCGGGCGTCACTTACCGTCTGTCTGCTCAGAGGAACCGTCCACCCGTCGCAATGGCTGTCCGCGGTTGTGTGACCCTGCTCTTTATTCTACTGAGTGGTACGTACGAGTGTGTTGTTGCGTGTTTCATTTCAAACGGTGTCGCGTTACAAAGGCAGATATTGAGTTTATTTTTGGGAGATTATCGCAGGCCCACAGGAGCCTGTTAGCATTAGCATTAGCGTGAATTATTACCTACGCCAATAGAAGCGCGTTAGATAATCAGAAAGACTGTCAGTTTGAGGGATAAATATTTACCATCCTTGCATTGTTTTAAACACATTAATACAATTCAGGGTGATCAATAAATTCGTTTTAATAGATAACCTGTGTATTACCGTTCAACTAATGATGTTTGTCTGCTAGATTGTTCGCGAATTTAAATTTAAAACAACAAACGGCTAAAATATGTTTAGGAGATGTTGCACATGTTGTATAATTTAGTACAATTAAAATTGTGAGCACTAAGACTAATTAAAACAAAACAAAAAAAAACTCTGGCCGTGTCTCACCCTAGCGCGCTGCCTACATAGACAACAATGTGCGCAAAATTTGAAGATTTGATGTCTAAAAATGCTGTTTAGGTTGGTAGTTCACTAGGTTTTCATACATAGACACAGACGGTGTGATTCAAGCTAGGTAGTGCTGTAATAAAACCAGAAAATCAATAATAAAATAAAGTAATAAAACAATAAGTGTTTTAAAAATGTGATATTGGTCATAATTGTCATTTTATTTAGTGTTGAGACAGACTAACGTGCCGTATTAATATTTACTAACACTCACTTTAACATTTTAATAATTACTGTTTAAATTCAACATTTTTCAGCGAGGAAAAAAAAAAAAAAGGAAGTTGTGCCATAGATTTCTCTCACTTTGTCAGATTTAACTTCACAAGCATGTGATCCTGAAGTGCTTGTTCAGTGTGTTTTTCTCAGCCACCCTCATTCATAATCATGTGATGGGTTTGTGTGTGAAGTACCAGGTTAATGATTTCATCAAACTACAGGACCGGGGACAGTCACCCAGTGTGATGATCTAAAGGCTGGAATTCATTACACCACATTTAAATCTGAATGGTTTCTAAACGCTAGTCATCATACACTTGATGACTTTGCAAATGGTTACAGAGAAAAACCGGGTGTTGCACACTAAATGACTGAGGATCGATATTTATCGACGGTACACCTTCATCGATAACGATATAAAAAATGTTCAATAGCGCACGATATATGTATATATATGTACACGTGTTGTTTGTCTTAATAAAGTGGGCAAATTAAAAATACAGTGTTTAAATAAAGTTTAAAAACATCTATTGCTCTGTTTTAAAAAAAGGTTATAAAAAAATGTCAATAATTATCGATACCGAACGATATGAAACGTATATCGTTGATATATTTTTTAGCTATATCGCCCAGCCCTATTTTTAAGTCATTTTAAAGCCACACACTCAAGCAGAAACTTGAACCTTGAGATGCATGATAAATGAAAACAATATGTTCTAAAATTGGTTCAAAATATTAAACCTGTTTAATATCCTCCAACTGGATGGAATCATAGTATGAAGCTAAAAAGTCTGTGCCCATCTCACACAGTATGTGATTTTCTGTGACATCTAACTGAATGCCCAAAGTTTGTGGATTGGCTTTGACTTCTGGCAACTAGCATTAACTCCTGAAAATCTGGTTTAGAACAAAAAAATGTGTGCTGTATTCCAGCCCTTAAATCAGTTAGGTCTTAGACAAGAGCAAATACAATGCAATATTTTAGATATGTTAGTTTACCGCCAGTCAGGAAGGAAGGTACTGGAATGTGCTTGGATTGCGGTTTTTATTTCCTTACGCATAGAGGTAGTTGAAAGGCTGTGGTGTGCCCAAGTAGTTTTTCACTTTTGATATAATGCTGAACCAAGTACCTGTTATGTTTAAGTGTTTAGTGATTTAGCGTTTGTATTATAAGCATTTAGCTAAATCTGATTGTGGAAGTTTGAAAAAGCAGGCTCGTTTATTCTCAGTGTCACATGGGAAACCCCACGATAATGTGAAGGATGAGGAAATAACATTATGCTTCCACCCTGTGCAGGTATTGTGCATGCTGAAGATCTGGTAACATCGTCATTACCTGCAACACAGGAGTTCAGTACCAGCAAAATCCTCTCCGGCAGTTCTTCTCCAACCACCTCCAAACACTCTTCAGCTGCCACTTCTACTGCTGTGACTACAGGTCCAACCACGCATCACACCACCACTAAATCTATTACAGAACCTACAACTACCCCTCATCTCACCACAACTAAATCTACTACTGAACCTCCAACTACCATGCATCACAACACAACGAATTCCACCACAGAAGCGCCAACTACCATGAATCACAACACAACGAATTCCACCACAGAAGCGCCAACTACCATGAATCACAACACAACGAATTCCACCACAGAAGTGCCAACTACCGCGCACTCTAATGCTACAACGGCTCCAACTCCTCCTCCGACCACTCCTCCTGTCCCCGACCCAACTGTTGGAAACTACAGCGTCAAGTCAGATAATGTCACAGTCTGTCTTTTGGCAAAGATGGGCCTTCAGTTTAGTTTCAAAATGAGTGAGGTAGGTACAAAATGTCTGTGCAGAGGAACACAAGAATTGAAATTCGTGATACTTTAATGGAAATTTGTTGTGAAAAGCTATTACTCCACTGCAAGTCTTTTGTCATGTTCTTGTTTAGAATTCCAGCTTTCAGACTCTTAATTTTGACCCAAGTGCTAATGTAACTGAAGTGAGTGGAACCTGTGGAAGTGGTGGCAATGACTCTTCCCTTCTGCTGAAGTCAGAAGAAATCACAGTTCATTTTGTCTTCACAAATGTAAGTCTTTAAAGAAGAGAGTCAAATATACTGGCGACTAAAGTCCACTGAGGCAAAGGGGGTGGTAGATGTTCTTGGTTGGGTTTTTGGCCATCTGTTGGCAGCTCTTAAATGTTGTGATTTTTTTTTTTTTAATGAATTGTACAGTTTCTTTCATATGATCTGCTTATGACCAACTTGGGGTTAGTTTTGGGAGTGGACCTTAGTCAGGGTAGTGCCATATTAAATTTTTGACAGGCATGAAAACAAGGCTGTGATGGATAGAAGTATGGTGCGTTCAGTGGATTGTATTATAGCTGAACAACATATCGATTGTTCAGCTGACAACAAGTAGACAAAAACATAAAACTCCTCATAATCATCATAGAAATTATGATTTTGAACCTTTATACAGTGCATGTCATTGTAAAGACTAAGTCTATTCCTCACAGCCTTGTTTTCAAATGTGTTGAATTCAATATTGCGTCTAACCTGATTAAGGTCGATGGGGTTAGAATTGGACCATCATGCTTGTTCGTTTTTCTCAAAAAATTATCTGTTTTTGTACATATTCATGCAAAACTGCCAGTTCATAAAGTAATCACATTCTCTCATGAAATCAGGTTGCATCTGACTGTTTTCTTTTTTCTTTTTTTAACAGGTTTCACAGAAGTTCCGTCTACATGCTTTGACGCTCTCTGTTAATCTTGAAAATGGTAAGGCATATTTAATGTGAAAATTAACTGCATTAAATCTTTTTATTCTCATTGTTATTCTCATCTAAAGACAATAATAAGCCAACATTAAAATTCTATACTATTTTGTCTAAACTTAAATCTCTGAAAACTAAAATCAATCATTTTTAAATTCTACAAGTGAATTTAGCCATCACAATTAATATGAAAAAGATACTAATTTTGAGTTTTGCTAAAGATTGCATTTAACAGTATTAAGTTATTAGATATTTTTTTTAGATTAACATAAAGTGTGATCTAATATTGACTGATTAAAAAATAAAATGTAAATAAAAATCATAATATCAGCCATAACCAGTGTGGTGCCAATATATTGTGTATCCCTAATGGTGTCACATCTCTTGTCATGTAATCATATTCTGTCCTCTGATTGGTGTTACCTCAACAGGAAACGTTTTCAATGCCTCCAATAATAATCTGTCTCTGTGGGAGGCATCTGTCGGAAGCTCCTACATGTGCAGAAAAGAGCAGAGTTACAACATCACTGACAAGCTTACCCTCAACACGTTCGAGCTGCAAGTGCAGCCCTTTGCAGTCCAGAACAACAAGTTTAACACAGGTATGTATTCGTTTGTGATGCTTAACAATAAAGCTGAGATAATTGTCTCATCAGAGGTAATTATACAGCATATGCATAACTCATAACTGGACTCTGTCCTTCAGTTCTGTCATTTATCAGCTACTTTTCTACTCTCACTACAGTTCAAGAAGCATTGCTATTCAGAGTGGTGTGAAAAGCCACTTTGCTTTCCAGCACTTTAGTATTCATTTAGAAACTTGGGCACTGCTCACATTAGGGCTGGGCGAAATGACGATATATATTGGATGGGCGAAATTAAAAGTCTATCGTTTCATATTATGCTCTATCGTTTATTTCGTGGTGCCGCAAAACATTGTTTACGGCAATACTTTTTCATCATTTGAATGACGGCAGTTTTACATGCATTACACGGGGATGCAGGCAGAAACATGAATAACAGCATGCGCGCTTACGTCACGTTGCTGTGCGCGTGGTCACGAAAACTTCATGTTTGCACGTGTTTTTAGGTACTGCAATTTAATACAACAAATTATCATTTTAGGCCGTTGAAACACAAACAACAGCTATATGCGCGCGGTGTCTCTGTTTCTGTGTGGTGTACTCACATTAGGCACGGTTGCCTTGAACCGAGCCCGAGCGCGATTATCCCCCCTCCCCACTCCCCCCCGCTGGCCCTGGTAAACAGGATTTGGTAATCCTGAAATTTGGTATTTGGATCACAGTGATCCAATCCAATGTTCCTTTAAAAAACTGGCATAAAAGTAAGATGGATCAGGTGATCCTGGATAGCAAAACATGGGATTTCCAAATCCGTATCAATTTGATCCAGATTACATTTTTTTTAAAACTGGGCCCTGGAGATAACGGAGAAAACCACTTTCGCTAATATTCTGCCGAATAATTAATAATAATTCATTTATCATTTATGCTGTGCATTGATTTTCACTTGTATGTATCAGAAAATTATTACGGAGGCAGATGACGTTAATGAAATAATTTGCAGCTTTACTCGCAAGCTACATTTCCTGTTCATCAATAAGGTAAGAACCAGAGCCATTATAAACCTAAATATACTTGATTAAATGAAATTAATTGAAAAGTGTAGTGTAGTAATAGAATATGTTTGCGGTCGTAATGATGACAGTAGTGCACAAAATAGTATCTGTTCCGTGCTCCGGCGCGGTTAGCGCTCACACTGCATGCGTACTGAGCCCAACCGAACGCTCACACTGCATGCGTACCGCGCCCGAGCCCAACCGAACCGTGCCCTGGCCCACCTCTTCCAACCGGGCCAGGGCTGGCACGGAGCGCTCACACTAGTCAAACGGACCGGGCTTTGGGGGTCAAACGCGCTCGGGCACGGTTCAAAACGCCTAGTGTGAGTACACCCTCAGGAGTGCGTAAGCCGCGCATCAGCTGCTAATAGAGCTCGTGAGCATTTTTGCCACTTTATTGGCTTTGAACGATTGCATAAACACTTATATGCGTCCAAATGCCTGGCTTTGCAAGTATCCTCATAAACAGTCATTAAGGGAATGTAAACGGTTGTGAGAGAAAGCGTGTAACAGTATATTGGATCCGGACTTCGGTCTTAAAGGGGAAGCTGTCCAATATTCGTTCTGTCTGCCATTCATGTTATAGATATAGATATATAGATATAGATATAGATATATATATATATATATATATATAGAACTTACACAGTGAAGACTAATTAATTTACACAATGTATTTCTTATTTATTGTAGTTTATTTGTCCTATTGCTTGTAATTAGTTTCTTGTTCTTATTTCATCACCGACTTTATTTATCTCCTGTGAGCTTGAGTTTTTTTTTGTGTGTATTATTTTCTTGTATTAGTTTGATATCGACATTGGTGACAAGGATTATGAAAATTCTATGGTATCAAAGATTTTAATATCATAATAACCTTATTAAAAGAAAAAGTAACTATATCGTGATGTATATCGTTATCATGATATACAATTACTCGTATCATGATACAAGATTTTGGTCATATCGCCCACCCCTAGCTCACATGCACAACTAAATCTGATAAGCCCATGGTTTCCTGTGGTCATATATCATATGTTACTTGCTGCACCAAGATCATTGAAAGTATGTACAAAGATGTAGGCCTATATGCAAAAAAGAATTACATGACACAAACACAAGGTTGAATGACCGAAGTCTAAAATTTCCTGCCAAACTGTTCCTGACAGCTCTGAGTTCAAATTACTATTGTAGTCTTAATGCAAGGCAAGAACATGTTTGAATATTTATATTTTTGGCAACACTTCATAATAAATATACATTTAACTAAAGTAGTCATCTAATGTTAACATGAACTAACAATGAAAAATACTTTTATAGCATTTCTTATTTAAATTGTTAATTTCAACAAAGCAATATGCTAATATTACTGAATGGACCTGAGATACTATAAACTGATAATCAGTGGTCTTTTTATTAACTAATGTTAACAAAGATGAATAATTCTGTAAAGGCTTATAGAAATGGCCCGGTTTTACCAGATTAAGTGTCTGTGATTATTATGTCTTTGAGAATATCTGCAGTGGTGTTGATGATAGCAGCTTCATCTTACGTTCATTCATGTTCTCTTTGTCTGCAGCCCATGAATGTTCAATGGATGACACCAGCCTCTTAATCCCAATCATTGTTGGTGCCGCTCTGGCTGGTTTGATTTTCATTGTTGTGATTGCATACGTGATTGGTCGACGAAGGACCTTTGTTGGATATCAAACACTGTAATGCAACAAAATCACAGAATCGAATCCTGGGTGTTTTAAGGGACACACAAGCCTGTTCCTGGACCATTGTAAATATTGTGGGTTTTTGTGCAATCTCAATTGGCAACTGACTCATGGCCACAGGAGTCAACAAATGTTTTGTCCTAATGTGGTCAATTAATCCACCAGCCCTTAAACTGCAATATATTGAAAATCTAAAGATACAGTGGCACTCCAGGACCAGAGCTTCCTATTGTGAACTAAGTTTGTGTGTGTGCACCACGGTTTCCCCCCCCCCTCGGTCACTTTGTGTTTGGGCTTAAAGCCCCACTTATTTCATTTCTTAAAATGCAAATTACTGCTATAGTCACAGTACATTGCTATTTTGTTGAAAATATTCTATATGTAAGAACAACATAGTTTCATAGATTTTGGGTCATGGCCAATTTAAAATTTCAATGCTCCATATTAGACCCTGCACTTGCTTCTTTAGACAGTCCTTTTTTTTTTTTTCCATTTTGTAATTTAGCTCGATTAATTTGTGCCCATCAAATCTATCATAACTGTATCGACAGCTTTAAACTGAAACCGCTTTATATTCACCTGTCTTGCAGCTTTTGAGTTAAATATTAAAAGTAATTCCAGAAACAGGTTGTTACTTTGCACTATATTGTCTGGACAGCTAACATTTATTGAAATCAGGTGCTTTTGCATCATGTTGGTTGTCCTGTATTCAGAGCAGCTGTGAGGGTAAAAACATTTAAACATGCTGGACGGAAGTTCAAACAATTGAAATTCCAGAACAGAAATACAAATGCTTGAATGTTTAAAATACATGACAAGCATTTTTAAAATGCAGACCATTGTAATAAATGTAGGCCTGGTGTATTTGAGTGACACTTAGTAAAGCATAATACAAAGAAATGCTAACTGGCATTTAAATGCTGTTACAAAATAGTTTTGGTAATGCTTGCTTACCCTTTACCGGGGTTTGAAAAGGGACAATTAATTATAAATCAGCCATCTTGTCAGCTACTCTTCACAATTTTGAATTTATTCTAGCCTGAAAGATGCATTCTGCTTTTTGCTAACTGTGAATTGTATTTGCTGCAAGATGAATTTTTGAACCTGTTTGAATTGTCTTTGGTAGTAGTGGCTGTGGATCCTTGTGTTTGTGAAGCCTGCAGGATGTAATGCTAAATATTTCAAACCATTGTGTGTCATATTGTTATACTGACCTCATTTTGTCTGTGTGTTAAATTTGAATTAAACATGCAGCAGTGAAGTCATGTGACAATGCACACTACAAGTGGTGAACAGTTATTTCATAAATATATGGCTGTTTTTTTCTCATTTTAGATCAAATTTAATGTTTAAATGTCTTAGTTTTATGCACAAATAATGAGTCAAGATGCACGGATTTTTTTTTTTTTTTTTGGTTACATTTAACATGACTTGGGTTTTCAGTTGCTGAGCCTTTTCAGAATAAGTTCTTTGCTTTCTCTTATGTCTTTATGTTCTTATCACATATGGCTCTCTAGGTTTCACAGTTTTGTTTTTTTTTCTTAATTTCCAGTGAATTTTTCACTGTTTATGCACTATTCTAATTTAGTCTATGCAGCATCCACACAGAATCTTTTGTAAATGTGTTTTCACCATAGCCAGGACAAATGAAACCTTCAAAACTGGTCACTAATAATTTTGTGCCTTGCTTAATGCAGTCACTTTTGCTTGCCATCCAATCAGTTACATCAATTACTTGTAAAATAAAGATGGATTTTTTTTTTCTTTTTCTCTGAACATACTTGTGTGACAGTTTTCCGCTTGCAGTTTTACTTGTGAAAAGGGATTCCTTATCTGACTGCCCTAAACATTTGATGTGTTTCATGAGACTTGGTTGTTTCGTTTTTTGCAATGGAATGGCTTTGTTTTAATGGGCTTTTAGCTGCAATAAATGGAGAAAGACAATTGTGTATAACATTAAAAGCGGTGTGGGCCATCTTTTCAGTCTTACTCAAAAACTGCCATGTAAATGTCAAAAGATTTGTTTCAGATAGGTTTCAACTGCAGTTTGACACATTCTTGCTGTTTCTTTTGGTTTGCTTGTTTGTTTGCCCTCATTCATTCTCTTCATTTTCAGCTGAAGATTGCGTCGCGGATGAGCCTGATAACTTCATTGTCCCTATAGCGGTGGGAGTTGCCCTGGCTGTCCTCATTGTTATTGTCTTACTGGCCTATCTGATTGGAAGAAAGAGAAGTCAGACCTCTGGCTATGAGCAGTTTGATTCGTAATATTAATCTGAGAATCTGCAAGTTCTGGCTAATCTAGCAATATTTCAGAGATCAAGTCATTTCGGTTTATGTACACATTCTTTTGAAACCAGTCTCATATTTCAAATATTAATACATTATGTAATGTGGTGATTTATAAGGTAGGCCTGTATGGCACATAATACAATGCCTATTCTCCATCGATCTGACTGAATTGTGAGTCCTGTTGTGATTAACAAAATCTTTTGAGTGCCTAACAGTAGAGTGTTATTTCCGCATTCACTCACTCACTCACCCTCCCTTTCTTTCTCCCTTTCTCCCAGCGGAGGAATGCTTTCTGGATTCTGATTTGAGTTTTCTCGTGCCCATTGCTGTGGGTGTGGCTCTCAGCTTCCTAATCATCCTAGTTCTTATCTCTTACCTGATTGGCCGGCGGAAGAGTCGCACTGGTTACCAGTCTGTATAACAACCCAAGCTGCTGCCGTCTTACCTCTGACCCTGGCTTGTCCTTTACCATTTATATTTGCTCCTCCTCTCTCTTCTGGTCCTGTTGGCTTACTCTTTTGCCCTGCAAACTGCTCGACCCTCCTCACCTGGCAGCGCTAACCGCTGATGACACCCCTATTTCTAACACGTTCGATTGCATAATTATACCATTACTACATAATTATATCTCTGAGCTCTAATCTTCTCCTGTGTACGATTTAAACGTTTTATGAGTGATGTGGTATATTTCTGCTTAATTACACTTGAAGCAATGTCAACTGGCATGATTCACTTGTTTAGTGTAAGAACAGGCTGTCTAAAATCCACTGGCATTGCGCTGTGTTAAATGCATGGGGGAAAAAAAACATTATTTCTCCGTTTATGGGAGTTTTGGTTTTTCTTGCTCTAAGGATGCTCAGTTCTGGTTGCTGTGACTTATATTCATGTGAACTCTTGTTATGAATGAGTGATGCCATTTTAGAATTAGGAGTCTTTTGAGTTTATTAACCATTGAATGTAAATGCTCAATTAGTTCTGTAATTGTACTCTCGTGGATCAGTTGTTGCCGAAATTGGGGGTGAAAAGTATCCTGGCGTATTTTCTTAATCAGCTGAGCTAATGATAAGTCACACTATTGCACTTAGCACATTGTATTATAAAGGGACATTATTTTTTGTGACATTTACCAGCATCGAATATCAAGCTTTTGTTGATTTCATTAGGTCCCTCTCAGGGAATGTTGGAAGTGTTACGATAGGCTTGTTAGTACATGGGTTTGTCGATTTTTAGTTTGTCATTTCTCTGGACACATACATACAATGTACAAAATCCACCTTTTCTAAGACCAAAGCTACAAGTTCCTGTGTATTTTCAGTCTGCTCTGCATAGTGACGATACTAATGTGTCCAAACCAATTCATTTGTATACCCCCCCCCCCCAAAGGAGTTAGCTATTAAAACAAACACAAAGAAAATATCATTGTTGTACTATAGTGTGCCTTTTAGTTACATTTCTTTGTTCCTTCTCTGTAGGACCTTAATCTGTCAGGTTAGGAATGTTGGTTCAAGTTTCAAAGTGGAAAAAAAATTCAATAAAATGGTTTTTTTTGTACAGTAGTCTCCCTCTCTTTTTGTCCTCTCTGATCTCAGTTTAAGAATTTCAGCAGAACATGTTGATTTCATATGTTAGGCCTGAGGTGTTGAGCAACTAGTTTTACACGATTCACATGACTATCAGTCGTAACCTCTAGCTTCTATTTGATGGACTTAGATCAGCAGTGTTGCTATAAATGTTACTGATGCATCGGTTACTGGAATACTAGAAGCATCTTACTTGGGCCTGCATATTACAGTAAGATCTGCCTATTACTGAATGCACATAACTGCATTTGAGTTTGAATTTAGTCGTGTTTTTCATTCAAAAGATTGTGAAGTTAGAATTTGTCATTTATTCTAAGTGACCATCTCAAGCAGTTTATCATTGTAGACAATCTCATGCATATCACAACTGATTTGTTGCTTTTCAAGAGAATGGAAAAGTAAGCAGAAAGGTTTGATTCCGTTAATTCTCATCCATCTTTATTGTTTATGCTAAAACGTGAGTGCGTTTAAAAACATGAGCTGGCAAATCTTTGTCAGCTAGTGGATATTTCGATGCATTTACTGAATAACAAAGATGTGCAGTTACCAATTTCCATCTCACTATTACACTTTGTAACTGTACCATGTCAATATATTCACATACAATTAATAAATAATACTGTTGAAATCCTCCTTACAGGCAATTGAGCAGATAGTTTCACTCAGAGATGAATTATGTGACTCTCTATTTAGTTTTTAAGAAGTGTTGGTTGCATGATTGACAAAAGAAATATCAGCTCGTATTTCATTATGAAGCTTTGTGAAAATGATGAAATGGGATTTCTGTCCCGCATTTCAGTAAAATACATTTGCCTCTGAATTCAAAATTTAGTTGCACATCCAAAAAAAAGGAAAGAAAAATTTAGTCCAAAAATGTACAATCGATTATTAATTCTAAACCACATCTGATTATTTAATTAAATGAGCAAGCAAAAGGATAATGTTAAGTAGTTTTCGGCCTTTTTCTTCATCCAGAGGGGGAATTGAAAGGAGACTGACTTAACGGAGAAGTAAGCAGAAAGGTTTGATTCCGTTAATTCTCATCCATCTTTATTGTTTATGCTAAAACGTGAGTGCGTTTAAAAACATGAGCTGGCAAATCTTTGTCAGCTAGTGGATATTTCGATGCATTTACTGAATAACAAAGATGTGCAGTTACCAATTTCCATCTCACTATTACACTTTGTAACTGTACCATGTCAATATATTCACATACAATTAATAAATAATACTGTTGAAATCCTCCTTACAGGCAATTGAGCAGATAGTTTCACTCAGAGATGAATTATGTGACTCTCTATTTAGTTTTTAAGAAGTGTTGGTTGCATGATTGACAAAAGAAATATCAGCTCGTATTTCATTATGAAGCTTTGTGAAAATGATGAAATGGGATTTCTGTCCCGCATTTCAGTAAAATACATTTGCCTCTGAATTCAAAATTTAGTTGCACATCCAAAAAAAAGGAAAGAAAAATTTAGTCCAAAAATGTACAATCGATTATTAATTCTAAACCACATCTGATTATTTAATTAAATGAGCAAGCAAAAGGATAATGTTAAGCAGTTTTCGGCCTTTTTCTTCATCCAGAGGGGGAATTGAAAGGAGACTGACTTAACGGAGAAAATCATAAAAAAAATATATTTGTTCAGTTTTAATTTGTGTTATATACACATCTGACTTAGCAAACTGATCAAAAAGGTTTAATAAATGTTAATTCTACAATCTACACGGATCTAGATAATTGTTTTGCCTACGTCTCACTGTAGACCGTACGTTTGAGTGATTATGCCTCAATAGCTATAATTGCGACCTACATACTGTATTTGGACATCTTTTCATATTTCATTTTATCCTATAATGAAATCCAGGCAGGTGTCAGTCTCTAGCAGCTGATCTATAAATGTGATCTATGAATCTCAGTCTTTGCTTACTGGGAAATTCCTTGTTTGAAAAAGTAGTGTAGTAACACAGCTCTGACGCGAATAGCACAGTGGCTGCCGGAGGCATAATCAGAGGGCTAATGGGTAAAGACAACACCCAGTGTGCTATTTCATTTATTATAACATACTCTGAGAATTTTAATTTCAATTTCTCTAGGTCTACTGCCACCCTACGCGCCCACTTGTAAAGTGAAAGACACACTACCCAGGAAACGGTCGGTTGGTGAATCGTTGATGATGCCCTTGCCGTTTAGTTTGCATTGAACGTGTAGTTGGGTGTCATACGGGACACTGGGAAAGCGCACAGCCACCAGCGGGGAAGAGTAGTTTACCTGTTGGTGGAAATAGTGAGAAATGCTATTAAATATTAAATCATGAGGAATTCTGGGATACATGTTAAGTAGGATCACTCACGTGTCTCAGTTTCCCATAATAGGGATAGTACCGCAAGTTGAAGATATTTTCTGGAAAAAACTGGACTTCTCCAAGGCCTTCAGTTGACCCTTTCTGGAAAAACATTGGAGAAATCAATGACAAATACTGCAAAGAAACTGGGTTGTTATATTGTGTAGTTATTTTATTTAGTTTCTAGTCATTAATTGTTACCTTAACTCCACATGTAACATGTACTGGAGTGCCTTGACCAGGCAGATACCCGAGAATCTTTCACAACAGAAAAGAGTCAAGTGTCTGACATATCACTAAAAATTCAATTTAAATTTGTTCATTTAGTCATTGCTTATTTTAACCACAAGATGGCACTAGAGCTTCAGAGCTTTATTCTTTTTTTTGGAGAGGTTTTGTTCTTCAAACAAATAATATTTGAAGAGTTCAGATGCAAAAGCCTCTAAGTGCCATTTGACATTTTCTTCTAAAATTAGCATTTTTCTCAGGCTCCTATGTGTAGGTTCAGTCATTCCACTTTAATGGCAATTAAGTTTTTTTTTAAATTGCCATTAAAGTGAAATAACTGAACATAAACATAGGAGCCTGAGAAAAATAATAATTTTAGAAGACAATTTCAGACAGAACTTAGAGGCTTTTGCATCTTAATTCTCCACTTGTATATTATATTATAATCTCACCCGATTCATTTTGACGAGGATGCAGGGTTTTCCCTTTGAGTAGCCAAAGTCTTTGTCCTTCATGCCGGAGCATTCACCCAGCCAAGACCTCTTAAACTGACATGCCTTGCGCTCGGCACTCTCCTCTAAGTCATCTTGCATGAAATATGTATTTCCTTCGCAGTTAATGTTCCGCCTATCCTGCACTCCGTCGTCATAGGCTGAACGCAGCCACGGCGGGAAACCGTAATAAAAGAGATGGAAGAGAGAAGAGAGAGAGAGGGACCATAAAATAACCAAACAATGGCTGTTGCCCAGCCTGGCCTCTACAACTTACAGGCCAGCACAAAAAGTGGGGCCCTGGCAGCCCTGAGCAGTTACACTGAGCGCACAAAAGGGTTTCCCTCCTTGTCAGTATTTCTATAGACCGCAGGACTTGTTAAACAGCGTGCTGGAGTGATTTGAATCTGTGCCCGCTGAACAGAAAACGTATCTTCCCTATTAAAGAGTGTAAGACCAAACTCAATAAGCTTAGTTGTTCTCTCATCCAGGACTTACATTTCAGATGGGCTTCCAGTGCTTTCGCATACTTCCTCCACGAGCTTCGGTCAGAGGCGTTGAAAGCAACGTCAAACCCATGAGCTACATCTACATGAGGAAACATTGTCATACCTGCCGGGAGAAAGACAGGATTTTGAAGTGTAGTGAAAAAACAGGAATAACAGTGTTATATTAGAATTGTGTTTTATATACTTATATATGATATATTTTATAATAATTATATATTATTTTATATACTTATTTAAATTCATTTTATTTTTAAATGAAAAATTGTTATTTATTATTATTTTTTTTTAAATAATATTATTCATTTAAAATTATTTACTATTGTAATTTTAAATCATCCATCCATTCTCCAAACCGCTTATCTTCCCTTAGGGTTGCGGGATTTTAAATACTAATACATTTTAGATTAATTTATATGAAAAATAAATACAATTGAAAAAAGATTTACACAATAATTATTCAGCTTTTTTTCCATACTCTTTGAATATTCACAAAGTAAAATGCTATTTTTTCCAACCTGGTGGCATCACTCTGTCATTGTAGGTGGGAGCATATGGACTAATTGACCACATCAGGCAGCACATACAACCAGCAAACATAGCCGCAAGGAAAATGTATAATGCTGAGTAGAAGAGCAGAATAAGGCCTGAAAAAGATAAGAAAATATTGATGAGTAAAGCAGGATTGCATTGATGAAACCTCTTGTAAATCACTGATTTACATAAGGAGTTAGTCAATTGAAATGCGCACACCATCAGGTTGATACCGTTTTTCATATAGGAATTTATTTCTTATGTATTATTGATTTAGTTGACCATTCAAATACTAAACCTTATATTAATCATTCATTCACAATAAACTTTCCATTGTGAAAGTGTTCAAAACACTAAAGTCAATTAAACTTATCATATGAGACCCAGCAAAAACCAGAGTGCAGCAACTTTCAATTAAGAGTTCATTAGCAGCTGATCAAATGGGACGTGTCGTCAAACTAAACGGCTTTTGCTGCGCAGACAATTTCGCAGGGACTAGCTGCAGCCCGTCTTGTGCCCCCAGCCACAAAGGCCTTTCTGTTTGAGCCTGGTGAAAATTCTCCCAGCTGTCCTTTCACTCAGGAACACAGTGAACCTCCGGTTGCCATCACAGTGACGGTCTTTTGCAGCCATACAGAGCCACAGCCAGCTCCAAGGAGCCCGATCACCCCATTCTGGCATTGTGGGGCCTCTGCACTCTCCTTTCATGGGACATGCATCACAGCCCTCCAGCAGCCCCTCCCCTGCGCTAAGGAAGACTACGGCTGTTTATTTAATCCACCTCCAGCACATTCCCCATCATATCATGCCCATGTAAAGCATAGAGATGTTGCATTACGACAAACGCTCAACACGGGATATTGGTGCGTTGAGATTTCCCTCTGTATCCCCAGGAAACCTTCATATTGATGTTTAGAGCACTCGTCCCGAATTTGCTGTGTTGCTTAGCATCAGGATGTTTAGCAGCAGCGATTGGCTGCTCTGTCCGCGTCGGACGTCTTCAGGAAATGCTTGCTGCCAAAAAAGTTCTGAGCTCGGACAAAAAAAGGCTACATGTTAAGTTGTGCCGTAGATCTGAGAGCGTGTTGGAGGAGATCTGGAGGTCAAGGGGGCTTTGGGAAAGAGGGAGAGGAAAGCACGGTAGGGGTAAATGGAATGTGATCCCGGGCCAGCGAAGGGACTGTGACATTCGCTCTCCCACTGAGGACCGTTCCCCAGGCAGTCTGTTTTTGTCAAGATGTCTCTAAGCTATCTGTGCACCTATGTAAACACAGTTTGGACATGCACACAGACATGCACCCACAGTGACAAAGTGTACATGCACACACACTTGAGCGAGCAGAAGCACAGTTCATCACCCCTCATCCCCGCAGCTCATTCCCATAACTCCTCTAAAAATGGAAAATAATGAGCTAAAACAAGAAGCAATAGTCTCACTTGCCTTTGCTTCTACGGCGAGACTAAACATCACTAATTAAAGACTTAGTTTACAGTCCAAGTACAATTTGGATGCACTCCCTCACCCACAGACAAACGCCCTTTGTTTTGCCGTTGAAACGAGTATCTTGTTGTGTACATTCAAAATAATTTTGTCTTGTTACTCACTCCAGCTCTTCCCCGAGCGGCCCATAAACTCCTTAGTCTCTGCGTTCCACAGGTAAGTCTTTAAGTCGTCGATTTTCTCATGCAGTGTCCTCTTGGGCTTTGGCTTGGGTTTCCATTTCTCAAAGTTAAGGTCATCCTGCTCCAGAGGCTGATGTTCTACCAGTCCTTCTTGTTCCACTTCCATGGCCTCAGCTAGTTCGTGTTTGTGAAGTGATCCTGCACGCTAAACACAATATGGAAAGTTAATAAGTACGTTCTGAATCATATTAGTAAAAAAAAGACCACTTAAAAACTCACTTTAATGTAGATGGTATTGTCTCTTAAAGACAAAGGAAAGGCTAGGAGAAGGGTTAGACAAATATTTATCTTCAAAAAAGTGAAAAGCGAGTGCATGAAAGCAGTGTGAATGAAAGACGCTTCACAATCCCATTGATCTAAGAGAGGCAGAAGAGGACCCACACACTCGCTGACCCATGTTGGGAGATCTAACCTCTCACAGCTGCACAAGATCTGCAGGGTCACTCTTCAGCCAGATGTTAGACACTCATTCTCAATATCAAGACACACATAAATTGTGCTTTTAAAAACTGTAAAGCTGGAAACAATGAGGGTTCAGTATGTTAGCATGAGTTAATGCAATCATTAACTAACAATGAAAAAGAATATTTAATCCAGGTTAATGTTAATTTCTATATAGAAACATTTCAAGTTTCATAAACATTTACTACTGTATTGTGAATGAGCATGACATATAAATTGTTCGTGATACCTAATTCATTAAATAATGTTAATTCAATCTTAATGTAATATGTTGCCATAAAACTACTTTTTTGACAGGAAATTGACTTAATATTTACCTGTCATATTTGTTATTTAATATGACCGATTCAACCTGCTTACATCAATAAAATACATTTTTAACAACCAGCTCAGGAAGAAAAAGCTCCTGAAGATACCAGAGGAATTTTCAAATGCATTTACTAGCTACAATATAGCAATAGGCCTAGTGTAATATATTGAGTATATTAATTAATAATTGCCCATATTAATTGACCTAAATAATGATGAGCAGGTGAAAAACTTGGGTGACACAGTTTTACTGTACCAGTAATGAATTTAAAAATTGATACTAAACCAACAATTGGGTAATAGCCTACCCTACTATTATATAGTTTACTATTATATATTGTACCGAGCACTAAATCCAGCAAGGTATGGTCATTACAATGCCCTAATCAAAAGTAACCACATAACTCTGGTGCATTATGGTTATGGTCACTTGCCAGTTTTGAAACTGTGTCTTCCAGGAGCAGGTCCTCCGCCCCTCCCGCGGTAGAGTCGCGCTCCATGATCTCTCACTGAAGAATAAAGGTACTTGTTAAACCAATCACATATACGAGCGGTCCAGGCGATTTACTGCGAGATTTCAGCCCACGAATAAAGTCTGCAGCAGTCCAGGAAAGTCAAATACTGTGTGAAATAATTGTTCAGACTTTTTTTTATGCCTTTTTTAAAAATATTAAGAAGATGAGAGAATATTTCGATGTCTTCTGTAAAGAAAAACGGGGAGGGGGGGGGCCTTAGGAAAAAACTTTTATATTTAAAGTGCCCCCCAAAATAAAGTCTTGATGAATGCACTGAGGCGATGTCTTCAGGTTCACTTCACGCTGGCTGCACAAACGTTAATTCTGGTCAAGAATTGTTCTTGAATTTCATTGAGTTTTCTCCTTACAGCGGATGTCGGATGCGGAGGAGCTTCTCGCTAGGAGTCGAGCATCATAGTGAATGGACTTGAGCTGGAGAAGGAAAGTGGGGGTGGGATACAAAGTGGAGTTTTTTTGGCAGCAGCTTCGTTTAGTGTTGTGTGGAATTCTGCACACGCACACCACATAGTCTCATTGTCTGCTGAAACAAGCTCTATGCAAATACCAACAGCATTATACGTTTCTGTTCTGATCTACATTTGCCGTTGTCAATCACTAAGTACGGAATCAGCAACCACATTAGAACAGTGAGGGTTAGTATGCAGGACCCGTCACTAAACAATCCCCATTGACTCGCTGGGCTGTTAAACTGGAGAGAGTATTCACGCGCATTACATAATGGATTAAAGAGACAAACGCAAAATGGTGAAATATGTGCCAGCTTTAGTCTGCGTTGGCGTCAAACGCGTAATAAATTCACAAAGTTGACATCAAGCTTAATATTTGTACACAGATCACGTTGAGCTCCGTGAACCCGCTGATTTTTTTAAACCTGAAAAGAAATCGCGTCATGGAAAATTCGGTCTTGTCTGGTTCTTTCTGCTTTCTTTGGTGAAGAGCAGGTCATTCAAAGAAAGACCATCAAGGACTGAAACGAGCAGATGCAATCATTTACTTTGTGACAAAACTGGGCTGGAGGAATAGAGATCAATATATTCAATGTAGCGTTTTATTTCCTTCAGTTTTTACACAAGCAAGCAAACACTTAAGTAGTAGCCTATGCTCGTTTTGGTAAAAAATTAAAGGCGATCTAAAAATCCATTAACTTCTATTCAGTTACATTTACTTAAATACAACCAGCCTTTATGAAATAGGCCTATGTTGCTGTGGGAGCAGCAATTAGCATAATGTGTTACCATAAAACTAAGTAGGACTCAAACTATGCCTTTAACTGCACACATATTTTGAACTCTGCAACACATGATATATACTTTCATTTATTTATGTGTGTGTGAGAGAGTGAGAGAGAGCGAGAGAGAGAGAGAGAGACTAAGAAAGAGATGCATCAATATAAACAATGGGTGTGCTATACATGAGGAGCCTGGTGTACGTCAATTAGATCTCAAGCTGCACGAGCGAACCATAAAATAAACAAAAATGCAAGTAAAAAAAATGGGGGGGAAAACTTAAGAACTTTTTTTAAACTCAGAAACGTTGATTTTTATTTTCAAACCTTTTGTGTTTCTATTTCCCTATCTACCTGATGATGGCGCACTTTCATTACTTTAATATTGCTTCTAGTTCTGAGACTTTCAAAATAGCCATTTTTGTAGACAAATTACACAAAAGTATTATTTTATAGATTATATTGAATGTTCTTAAAGTATTTTCGTGTTAACCAACCAAACTGTTACTTTATGTAGCAGGTAAAATAATCTGCGAAACGCGAATTTCTCTATAAAACGTCGTGAATATATGTAGAATTGTTTAGAAATTTGTTTTGCACTCTAGCAACTGCATACAAGAACCTGTATGGTTGTAGTCGTTCTTTGTAATTCTATTTAAGTTCTAAATGACTTTAGTTTTTATTAACTGAATCACGGCTGCAAACTGATTGGAAGGAAGCATGAAATTACAAACACCCTTAAGTAATAAACAGCAATTTGTGACATGCACGAATTGCACATGACTTCACTTGAACGTTTAAAGCGTGCTACATGCATTCAGGGACAACCTCTGAATCTATTTTTGAACAGGTAGGTTTCTTCTGAAACGGACTGCTCGAAAGAACCGAATCGCAATGTCTTCCTATCCTGACCCACAGCGAGCGGTTCTGCCTTGCGCATGCGCAGTGCTGTGCTCCGTGCGGCGTTCTGCTGAAGGGATGAGGGCAGCGGATTCATGAACAACAGACCCAGATGCTGATGAGAGAAGCGCGGCTACACGGGGGACGCATGGTGTCAGAGAATGCCACGGCAGGAAAAGAGTTTCCATCCATTGGCTCTGAGGAAAGGCGTCTTTGTCTTATTGACTAGGTTCTTTGTTTTTGACTTGAAGTCATAACTGCAGCTAATGCTGCATATCCTGACGTTACAATGCCAGCGGGGCTGAATGCGCAAGGCAGCGGTATTCCTATCTCAGATGCGATGGGTAAGTACAAGGTCAATGGCATTCACTGCGCCCGCAGACCATTACGGTAAAACGGAGGACAATTTACGCTTGTATTTACATTTAAATGCGATTAGCAACGTTTATTCATCCTAATTATTAGAATATATTAGCACGAGAGAGAAATAAGCGTCCCGTAACCTACATTCCTGCATGTCTCGGATGCCCCCAACGAATGTCGATGTAGCACTGTTTGATATTGTTAATAAAAAATACACAACCGTAAGTGAAATTTTGTTTTTATGCGGTTATAATAGTTTAAACATGTTTTGTTTGATGATAGAAACCCATCATATTGCATCACCTACATCTTTCTGAGTTTCTGGGTTGTGGCAGTGCCTTTGCGGTTGTAGATACTATAGACATACAAGAGGTCAAATACAGTGGTTGTTTTGCTTTGCTGCCTTCACCCCAAAACGAACGTGCTTAAAATGTAAGAAGGAGTAACCAAATGCTGCCCAGGGGAAGGGCGTGTTGTGCCGTGGCTTCTTCCTACTCCGTTGTCTTTTCCAGGGTCATTTAAGAGGAGGAAAAGAAAGTCCATCATAGTAACAGTGATGCTCCTTGTTGTCTCCATACTCATCCTGGTCTTTGGTCTAGCCGCTACTACCAGGACACAAAACATCACTGTCGGTGGCTACTATCCAGGAGTCATTGTAAGTATGCTACTAATGTTCATAGTCGTGCGTAAAACAGACTGCAAACTATCCTCTTGTTCTATAAATGGGTTTGTGATGTAAAGTACTGCAGGGAAGGAAAGGCCTCATGTTTAATTATTTTCCGCTTGGCCTGCCATTATGGTGACCGGTGGCCATTACCTCATTACTGTACGGTTGAACTGAGTGAACTCATCCATTTATTATTCAACAGCAAGTATCATTTTGTTCAACACTCTAGGAGAAAACATACAAGCTTAAGTAACAGTCCAGAACGTTTTGTACAAGTAACAGGTGTTTTCCTAGTATTCCGCAGGGATTGACTGTTTTGAAATACTATATGTTGGGGACATGGCCAGATTTCATATATATAGCTCTTAACTCGGATGTTGACCACACCATCAAATAAACTATACTGCTTGTAGAAAGACAAAAGACTTTGTGGGAATGGGAGATTGTATGTGGGATCATAATGAAGTGAGGTCGTCTACTTTTAAGACTTTGAAATAGGTTGATATTTTATATAGAGTTGCAACTCTCATGACTTGAGTTTCACCCTGTGATATTTTCAGCTCGGCTTCGGGTCCTTTCTGGGAATCATTGGCGCTCATTTGATAGAGAATAAGAGGCAGATGGTAAGGAGTCTTTCATTACACTGCTCATATCGAATTCTGTGCTTGTGCATTCCATCATCCAATTGACATTTCTAACCAAATACTCGCACAAACAAACACATTTTTAAGATTCAGCTGCTTGTTTTTAGTCGTGTCATAATGGCAGAAATGGCTCACAGGTTTGAGCTCGAATAGCAGGGCATGTTGCAGGCCCTGTGGTGAAATGCACCCAGAAATAGCTCAGTGTAAGGGGAGCGGGATGGATGTTCAGGCAGGAATGTTCAGAAGCCATTCAAGTGCAGAGGGAATAGGAGGTGCCACGATCCAAATAAAGAATGCATGAGGACGGCATGGCTGGCCAGATCATAGACACACAGGGACACTTACTTTTGGGAGAGTGCATGATACACACTCCACCCTTGGAGTCGAGCATGTAGATTGGTGTCTGGAAGTCTGAGATTTTATAAATCTGAAAAAAATCCTGGAAACAAGCAATGTTTCGTTTTTGAACAATGTAAAACAAGGAACGACGTGTTATGATGCTTTTGCACTATTTGTGGGTCCCTAATCAAATAAGCAAATTTGTAAAATTGAGCATGTCAAATCCTTTTGTACAGATGGTCAGATGTTCTTGTTTCCATGAAGCACAAGATGCTCTTTGGATACTTTTCAAATTATGCTGGAGAACATGATCATCAGGTTTCACTCAGTTCATGCAGCTTCAGCCGCGCTGCTGTCATTAAAGCAAAATGGAGACAAAACAAATATTAAGGCATTCTGAAACGTATGATCATTTTTTTAATCCTTATCACTCATTACACTGATAATATAAGTTGTATACATTAAATATAAGTATTATACATAATAATTGTATTTATAATATAAATATAATATTCATATATATTTTTATTTTAATATATGAAATCATATAAAATATATTTAAAGCATTATTATGTATTTAAATATTATATACACCACTATTCAAAAGTTTGGGGTCCGTAAGATTTTTTTGAAATACGTATTTTATGCTCATTAAGCATGCATTTATTTGACCAAAAATACAGTAATATTGTGAAATATTATTACTATTTTCAGCATCATTACTCCAGTCTTTAGTGTCACATGATCTTTCAGAAATAATTCTAATAAGCTGATTTTCTGCTTAAAACATTTTGCATTATTGTTATCTTTAAAATAGTGCTTTGTGCTGTTTAAAGTTGCAAAACTGTGATACTTTTTATCCAGAATCCTTTTGTAACATTATAAATCGTGTCTTTACTATTATTTTTTTATAAATTTAATGCATCCTTGCTGAATAACAGTATATTAATTTCTTTCCAAAAATATCTTTAGCCCAAAACTTTTGAGCAGTAGGGTATTAATATTATATTTTATTATTTATAATAAAAATATTAATATAAGTAAGATATCATTTTTGTTAAATTAGAAAAATGCAAAATAGAAGCATTTTCACTGATCTCAAACTTTTTTTCTAGAAAAGAATGAGCTGTTTTAAGATATGCACTTATTTAGATTAGATACAGCACATCAAAAATAACACAAAACGGTATTATTTATTAATCTGATTTGGGCAGTTAAATGTTTTCCATATTCTTGATTTTACAATGCCACGAGACACGCCTCTGCAAAGTGCCTTTGATTGCCGACAGAATGGAGTGACGGGTATCTAAATGGTTGGTTGTAAAATGGCAGGGAAATCAGCGAAGTTAAGTGGCAATAAGGCCGAATCCATTCAGTCCAGATTATCTCCGTATCCCATAATAGACACATCTACAAGATTTTAGACAAACCACCTCAATCTGTCTCTGTAAGGAATCGTACATAGTACTAGTGACCAGGTGTGAATGCACGTGCATTGAGCTACTACAGCAGATGAATAGGCTGACACTGCTGTTCTGCTTACAGCTGGTGGCCTCCATTGTCTTCATCAGCTCAAATATTAAGGCATTCTGAAACGTATGATCATTTTTTTAATCCTTATCACTCATTACACTGATAATATAAGTTGTATACATTAAATATAAGTATTATACATAATAATTGTATTTATAATATAAATATAATATTCATATATATTTTTATTTTAATATATGAAATCATATAAAATATATTTAAAGCATTATTATGTATTTAAATATTATATACACCACTATTCAAAAGTTTGGGGTCCGTAAGATTTTTTTGAAATACGTATTTTATGCTCATTAAGCATGCATTTATTTGACCAAAAATACAGTAATATTGTGAAATATTATTACTATTTTCAGCATCATTACTCCAGTCTTTAGTGTCACATGATCTTTCAGAAATAATTCTAATAAGCTGATTTTCTGCTTAAAACATTTTGCATTATTGTTATCTTTAAAATAGTGCTTTGTGCTGTTTAAAGTTGCAAAACTGTGATACTTTTTATCCAGAATCCTTTTGTAACATTATAAATCGTGTCTTTACTATTATTTTTTTATAAATTTAATGCATCCTTGCTGAATAACAGTATATTAATTTCTTTCCAAAAATATCTTTAGCCCAAAACTTTTGAGCAGTAGGGTATTAATATTATATTTTATTATTTATAATAAAAATATTAATATAAGTAAGATATCATTTTTGTTAAATTAGAAAAATGCAAAATAGAAGCATTTTCACTGATCTCAAACTTTTTTTCTAGAAAAGAATGAGCTGTTTTAAGATATGCACTTATTTAGATTAGATACAGCACATCAAAAATAACACAAAACGGTATTATTTATTAATCTGATTTGGGCAGTTAAATGTTTTCCATATTCTTGATTTTACAATGCCACGAGACACGCCTCTGCAAAGTGCCTTTGATTGCCGACAGAATGGAGTGACGGGTATCTAAATGGTTGGTTGTAAAATGGCAGGGAAATCAGCGAAGTTAAGTGGCAATAAGGCCGAATCCATTCAGTCCAGATTATCTCCGTATCCCATAATAGACACATCTACAAGATTTTAGACAAACCACCTCAATCTGTCTCTGTAAGGAATCGTACATAGTACTAGTGACCAGGTGTGAATGCACGTGCATTGAGCTACTACAGCAGATGAATAGGCTGACACTGCTGTTCTGCTTACAGCTGGTGGCCTCCATTGTCTTCATCAGCTTCGGTGTGGTGGCGGCCTTCTGTTGTGCTATAGTGGATGGCGTTTTTGCTGCAAGACATATAGTAAGTGCTTCCACACCATGTTATTGTAAAATGCCTTTCTTCAGAAAATCATCGCAGTTAAATCTCTGTTATGGCATACTGCTGTTGTTGTTTCAAAGGACCTCAGACCTCTATATGCTGGCCGATGTGAATATTACTCCAGTGGGACCGCGTTTGATTTAGATGTGAGTCGTCAGCCTGAGAGAAGCGCTCTTGCCAAATTACAAGCCTCTGAATTTATGGGTTTTGTTATTAGTATATTATAATCCCATTTAGAAAGCACATCTGTCTTTCAGGTTCACTGTCACACCGCATCTCGCGTCTCCTGTAACCTGCGTGTGAAGAGCAACACCTGCTACTGCTGTGACCTTTACAGCTGTGGCAAGTATGTATGTGTGTGTGAGCGAGTCCCATTTGGATACATCCCTCCTAGGATACCTTCTGCAAACAGGCAATCTGAAAGAAAAAAAAAACCTAACAACAACTATGCTATCTTTGTTTTACCTTGGTTCTGGTTTATATTTGCTTGTATGGTGTGTGCTTCTATCCCTGGAATTCAGCACTGTTCGAAAGAACGTTTGTGTTTATTTATGTTTCAGAGAGCATCCTCTTATGGGACTTCAGAATAAAGATGTTTTGAAAAAATTTAGGAAATCCTCCATGATTTGGAAGTAGGTCTTTCCACTTTTAGCCCCTCAATGACATTGACAGCCCATTATTTGTTGTTGTTAAAATCTTGAGTGTGGCTACATACAGTCGCTGTACTTTACATACAGTTACTTTACTCGTGAAGTGAAAGGAACTAAGATTTAGTGTTCTCTGGTTCCTGTTTCACAGGTGAGGAGAGACAGCAATAATTTAGGTTAAAAGTATGACAGTGAGCTTAAATAAGGAGACTGGATATATTTATCCATTTCATGCTCTTCTTAAGAGTGATGTGCACTGGTATGCAGATGGTTTTGTTCTTTTATTTTGCATGAATTGCTGTTCTGTCATGCTTCACCTCTTTTGTTGCTCGGCCTGTCACCTATATGTGTTGTATTTCTTTTTATGAGCCTCTTACGATAATACATTTCTGTCCTCGCCATCTCAGTCGAGTGGAACTGCGAGGAGGGTATCACGAGTACACAGAGGTGCGGAGCTGTCAGGACGTTGTGCATCTTTACCACCTGCTGTGGTCTGCTACTATCCTCAACATTGTTGCTCTGTTTCTGGGCATCATCACCGCCGCCGTGCTGGGGGGATTCAAGGACATGGTGAGATTGAAATGCAGTGCAGCTTATATTAGTTGCATTTTGTATGATTTCTGAGCTCCTGTGACATTCATTGGGTCTCTTTTTAAAGATGCCTACAGCAGCACCAGATTCCTGTGAGCCAGAACCTCTCCCTATTCCTCCGCCCCCAGAGACTCCTGGACCCATAGCATCCAACAACTCTTTTTACAACACTGCCCCCTGCTTACCTCCATACACTGCCTATGACCTTCAGGTAATCGCATTCACTTTGAGCTGTCAGCCCACTTTGTGTTGCATGCTTCAGTGGGCATTTATAAGTCACTCTAGTAAATGATATAGACTTTTTCTACAATACTTGTTCGATGAGATGAAAATGCTAAATGTATAATATAATAAAATATAATACATATACTTATGTTGTATTATGTATTTAATGATATATGAAATGTACATATGGAATTATTATTATTACTATACTATAATATAGTAATATAATGTTTATATTGTATATTTCTATTTATTTTTTAATTACACCTGTCAGTTAACAATAACTTAATGCAATCAATTATTTTAAAAAATGTATTCAAATATACAATAAGCACAAAAAGATCATCCCCTGGTACAAAAAAATCAATATTTAATTTATTGAGAGCAGTGTTATTTGACTATCATTGATATCCTTTTATAATTGTTAATATTTTGAATTATATTTATATTTTCTGTTTTTAAAGCACTAATGTTTTGTTGCGTGTTTTTGGCATTTTTATATTTTTTAGTTTTTAAAAATATCTATATAATATTTATTTTTTAGTTTCAGTTTATTTTGTTTTGGTTACTTTAGTAGCTAAAACTAAAGGAAAATGACTAATGTTGCCTTTTAAGTTTAATAAGGTGAAGCTTTTTTTTTAATATTTTATTTTAGTTAACATCTATTTTATTGAACTATTTTCACTATTTTTTAAGGTTTTAGTTTTAGTTAACAATAGTAATCCTGATTTAGAGCTTTAGAGATTATACTTTATACGTTTTGAAGGTGTATGATATGTGTGCTAATGTGATTTTACAGGGTGCCAGCATGTTTCCTGACTCTTCAGGCCTGTCTGATGACTCTCAGTCTGGAGCCAGTCACATGTGGCCAAATATGATCCCGCCTCGCTATTCTCCTCCTTATTACCCACCTGATGAGAAGCCCCCACCATACAGCCCCTAAGGGACCAGTCTAAGGAAGACAGAGAAACTGGCATTGGGCATTTTTGGATATTGGAGTACCCCATCATTGAACAATAATTGTTCTGAATGAACGACCTTTGCAGAGGAGGTTCACCTGTGCAGCGGGTTAAGTGCGGAGACTACAGCATTAACCACGCTCATTCATAACCATTCAGCAGATGTAATATGCAACATTAAACCTTGACAGGATTCGCTCAAGTCAAACCCAGTGTGTAAAATATTCACATTATGTAGCCTCAAACCAAGAGGACTATACCTAATAACAACTAGCCTGACTATGAGATCAAGACTGTTCACAGATAAGCCTTAAAATGTGTGTCCGCTTCCAGTACGGCTCCACCTGGCTTGCCTCTTCTTCCCGTTATAGGTAACGTTTTCTTTGCGTAACTCCATAATGTGAACTTCTCCCTTCCAAAGTGGCACAAAGTGTTTCGCATTGCCTCTGCTCTCTCGGCACGAGGCTGAGTCTCTTATCTTATCTAGCATTTGATTTGCACTTTATTGTCTTCAGAATTTACTGTATTCACACAGTTCTAGATAATTACTTGAGTTATTTTTAACTGTTTCGGGCAGCTAGATTGCAAAGAACTGTACATATATTTAGGCTGAATCTTATTTTTGTCCTCCTGAGTGCTTCATTAGGATCTAAGATCTAACCTGTAATATGTGGTGTTTCTTCTGCATTACGTAATGCACACAATCATATCACAAATTCGAATAACCTTTTGTGACAAAAATATCCTTTGCTTGATTTATGCAAAGTAATAAGCTCTTACATAGTGGTATGAAGAATGAGAGGGCTTTCAAAACTTGTACATTTCACATTCGTCCGCTGTTCTGCGTTGCCGACAGGACTTACCGAATGTAAAAAAGGAGGCTTAGCTTCATATAAACCTACATTGTTCACTACGTAATAATAGAAATTCCCTCCACAATGCAAATATATCAGTGTGTGCAATGTTGTATATGTTGTACATATACCGAACGATCAAACTGCCTTCTCGTAACACAACAGAATTGAGTCTTGAGACTTAGTGATCTCCTTTTTGTCTGTTTGCGTGTCCACTGTGAATGCCATGTCTATACACTGTACTTCATGTGATTGATTTATATAAAGAACATTGTCCTTTACTGATGTGAGTAGAGATATTACTTCAAATTCAATGATTTCATTACTTCCTATTTGACATTTGGGTGCAACTGGTGGTTGTAGTACAGTCACATGCTATAAAGAAAACTCGTAAAGTGGATCTTTGCCTCGTTTGTTCATTTTTGACCACATTCATGTCACATGAAAGCATTGTTTACATTTGATGTTAAAATCTTAAAATGAAAGACTGATAGTTCAGCTTAGTATTAAATATAAATTGTATAGCTGGAATAGACTTTTTGCTTCATTATCACACTGGCACTCGACCACTGAATCCATTTGATCCCTCATCAGTTTATATTCATGAATCAGTGCATTATAATATGTTCAACGACAAGATCCACTCTGATACAGAGCCAGGAATGTTCATATTGACTGGTGGTTATCATACTGAAAAATACTAATCACTTTCATCATGCTCTTGGAAATAAAAGAAATACATGTGTACTTTCTTCAAAGTTTTATTTCATTCTATATCACACTAAGACCTAATAATAAATAGGTTCCAAAAGGGAAGAAAGTGTTAAAATGAAGGTCTTCAGTACTATCATGTACATGGTTATGGCGTTAAAGCACTAGTTCTGACTGAAGGAATCTCATTGTATTCACAGATTCTTCTCACAGCCCACAAAGCTAAAATAACTGATAAAACTATGCTGAAAAAAAACATTTTAAAAAATGACATATGTACAAAATATTCAACCGTAAAGGAGAGGTCCTCTGTACTACCAACATGACCCTTTGATTACCCAGAACAATTCAGTATCTTGTTTCTCTAGACATGAGTGGAGGAGGGATGAATATCTCTCTTCAGGTCTCGATTACTGTCTGGGGATATATATCAGGATATATGGCCAGCATATAAATAAACAACCTCAAAACATAATTACTGGACAGATGGGATTACAAATTTCACATATTTACTCCATCCTTCTTAAAACCTGCTGACAATCAAAAACTATAAATACAAACATTCAAACTGTTTCTTACCGCAGGACCGATACCTGCCATTAACACTAAACTATCTAGTGCCAAACAATCATTAATAACTACCATAAGAAGCTGACAAGAAAATTAAAATGATGTTAGCGTCTCTTTCAAAAGAAACTTTGAAAACGAAAGGCATGATTTTATGTTGACTCTGAATTTTCATTACACTTGATTTTGGACTAGGGATTTATGTACTGCTCTCCTAAAAAGCATTTACACATCAAAATTACATAATTGTAAAAAATAACTGTAACAAACTGTACTTGATCCCTACTAATTACATACGACATGGTTGTAATGTCCGGAACAAAAATGGGAATAGAAAATATTAAAGGTCAGCTCTACACAGATCTAATGTAGCTGTACATAAAATATGTATTGTCTACTTAGTCATATTATCTGATGAAGCATTATTATGATTCAATAATGGATTGTGAAACTGAACTGTAAACCAGCACTAAGTAATACATTGTCTAAATATACATTAAAGCACCTTGAAACAACTTTCATGAGTTGATGGATACTGAAGTTGAGTTTTCAATCAAATGGTCCAAAGAACCACGACCACTCGCCTCTCAAATTAAAAGCACGTACAAAGGAACAAGGCACCTGAGCCAGAGCAGTGCACAAGCATGCTCAGTACGTCTCTGGTATAACAAACTCAAATTCATTCCTGGTTTCTGCATTTATTTGGTCGATAGGGCGCGGAGGTGAAGCCGCCGGCCTGTTTTGTGCTTCGGATTCTACAAAGATGTCGTCCCAGGTCAGTGCTTTGCTTTGGCTAGCTGGAAGTGGCTGGTTGGTAAAGTGCTCTTTGTCGGGGTTTACATGTTGGACAGTCCCATCTTCACCAATCACCGGAATCCCTCCCGGCTCTTCGGACACGAAGGAATACGGTTTGAACTGCAACGTTTTACATGGCAGCAGCCGATACAAGTTGTTACACGAGTCATCTTTCTCTTTCCTTCCCGACGGGTCTTGGTTGTGCGTTTGCTTGCAGTGGGTGGACAAAATCTGATAATTGAGAAAGGTTTCATTGCACAGTAAACACTGGTACCGTCTTTCGCCCGTGTGAGTGATTTCATGTTTGGTTCTGTACTCGGCCAGGGCAAAAACCTTGCTGCAGTAATGGCACGGATACTTTCGTTCCCACGAGTGAGTGTTAAAGTGCCGCCTGAGGCTCGTCAGGCACACATAGGGACGCTTGCACACGATGCACACGTAAAAGGTCTTTCCATCCATGATAAGTTCGTAGTGATCCTCCTGATCCAGCTTAGATTTTTTCTTTCCTTGAGGCGAGTGATTGCTCACACTGGGAACACCGTGTGGGGTTTGCGATTTCCTACCAGGAGCCGATCCCTCTACAGGATCCTCTTTTTCTGGAACAATGTCGTAGGTGTTTTCGCCGATGTTGGCGTACACTTTACAACCCGGCGATAGTGAATCGATTTCTGAGGCTTTGTCTAATGTTATCGTCTTTTTCTCCAACACCGCCGGGACTATGTTCATTGCTGGTACTGGTCCATTATTGGTGCTATACGTCGGCCTTACATCCGACAGTCTGATTTTTCCAGGATGATCAGGCGAGTGCTCTAGAAGGACCTCTTTCTTTTGGACTCCGAGCACTTCATTGTTGTCTAGAGGCAGCGAGGTGCTGTGAGGATCAGGAGGAAGGCTGTTCACACCAGCTGGGGTGGTGGGTTCGCTGTTTGAGCTCGTTCTTACTGGTGAAGTGAGAGCACTGCTACTGGATTCTGGATCTGAGAGGATCACAACATCGGGCTGGGGCTCAAAGTTATTTTGGAGTGATGTATTTCTTTCAGAAGAAAGCTTGTTGTTTCTCTCTTGGGCTGTTGAATCTTTACAGGCAATTTCTTGCTCGTTTGTCATTTTTTGTTTTTTAGCTTCTGGCCCTCCTTCTTTGCCATTAACGTTTGACATCTTGGTCTTTTGAGCTTGAGGGGCCTCTGTTTTTGAGACGAAAAGAACATCATCGCTGTCTGAGTCCACTTCCTTTTCCGTATTAACACACGCCATGTTGAACTCTTCAGCGGACAGTGAGAATGTCTCAGTAATGATTGGCATATTCTCACCTCCGGTGTCATTCTTCTCAGAGGAATTGATGCTGTTGTTCTCACTTTCTTTGGACAGCCCCGGTAAACCTTTGACTTGGGCGAGCGGCGTTCCTAAACTGGCTATGAACGTCACTCCCAAAGCCTGACCGGCGCTGATGAGATCCTCAAGTCTGTCCGAGCGAACTCTGTAGATTTTAGACGTGTATATGTAATTCAAGATCACATCGAATATGTCTGCCTTGATGAAGTTCAGCTCTATAACTTGTCCAGCAACTGCGAAAAGTTGACGGAAATAGGTACTTGAGGCGGACAGTACACATTTGTGCGCCTTGAACTTGCGGTCTTGCACGATTATGGTGACATCACAGAATAAACCACTGTGTCGCTCATCATTGATGGACTTCAACAGTGATGCTGGGTACTGAGTGTCTGCTGCAGATATTAGCTTTAGTTTCGACATGCCTGTGGAGAAAAGGGTAAAATATGGTTTAATGTACTTTAACAGTTTTAACAGATTAGTATTAAGAACAAATCTATTAGAAAACGTGTTAAAATGTTATTTAAAAAAAAAATATATATAGAAGGCTTTCTACATTGTACTTTCAGTTATGAAAGAGATGTACTCTCACAGACACACTTTAGCTATCAATGCCAAATCATATTTTTATGTCATATTTTTCTCTCAAGTTGTTATGTCGACCTAAACATTAACTTACTTACAAGTTAAATACAAAGCAATTTCTAAATTCAAAGCAATAAAATGAGGATATGCACGAGAATCGCAGGAAAGCTAACGTTAGCTGGCTAATTGTACAGCAACAAAAGCCAAGCATAAAGACGTATGGAAAAGTGACAAAAAAACCGAATGCCTTTGACTAGTTTGACGTGATTAAACAAAATGCTATTTCGGTGAGGCCACAGCTTTTTAATGGTAGCACTCAGAACCGGTAAGACCCCGGTGTGCAGCGGTCAGCGTGAAAACAAAAACAAATGGCTCAATTCAACTCTCCTTCCTGGTTTGGCGGCAGCGCGCGGCCTATCAGACTCTTTGATGCACAGCAACGCGTATGTGGTTAAAGAAGATGAATTAAAGTTTTAATCTCACACATTTTCGGAAATTAATTGCCAACATGCTATACCTGCAGAGCGACCCGTCAAAATCCACGATTCTTATTTTCTTAAACAATAATGACAGCGATAACGTGAGTCGGTTGCCGTGGACAACACAACGGAGCTCGAGTTCCTTGTCTGAGATGAACGAGTCTGGCGCTCGCGCCTCCACCAACCGACAGGAGTCGCGCACAACAGTCTGCCTCAACAGACGTGTGATGAATGTTAATGAGACAGGAAGAATTTTCCTTAAACTTTACTTGTATCTGTACACATATGAATAGGCGTATAGAAAACAAATGCATAATGCAATAATACAGATAATTATTTTAAGTAGCCTACACATTGGGGCAAATTACATACATTTGAAAAGCTTTAGGTGATTTACATTGTTGTTTCAGGGTTTTTTCCCCATAAAGGTTCATTTTTCAAATCAGTATAATATAAGTAGCTTTTAATGGTAGTCTCATTTTACAAATAAAATAACCAAAGAGATCTATAGTTTCAGTTTTGAGAGTGTAGAAAGGTGCTATGTAAAATAAAGAAATAATAATAATAATTATTATTAATATGTAGAGGAAGAAGAAGAATTTTAAAAACTGAAAATTACAAAGTGATTTATTGGCATGACAAGACTTGTCATAGACATGTTGTAGACTGTATAAAAGTTTTATTACAGTGTTATTAGTCTCATATATATATACATCTCAGTAACTATCAGGTTTTCACAAGTCCAAATTACAAAAATGTGTATTCTCTCTAGCAGTGGTTTTGTGTGAGTTTCAAACGTCTTTGTGAATCCTGTATTCAAACACAATAATACATTAAATATACACAGAGCTGGGTAGATTACTTGAAAATTGTAACCCGTTAACGATTCCAAATTACATGACAAAAATGTGGTTTGTAATGTAATCCATTACATTACACATTTTAGGTAATATAATCAGAATAATTTTAGATTACTTTTGACCTAACTTGTTTATCATATTGATTTAAATAGGATAATCTTGTATCGTATTGATTTAAAAATTCTAAGAAAAAGAAAATATATTACATTTCTTGTCATTGACATAATTAAGTGCACTTAAGCAAACTAAATATTACATTACTGTTTGTCAAGGTTGCCCAAACTCAGGCTCTTGAAGGAACTGCAGAGGGTTCGAGAGTTTAATGAAAAGTTAATAATTAAATTATAAAAATGTAAAATTACAAAAAATGTAAATAACAACAATCAAAATAAACACTTACTAAAAAAATAAATAATTTGTTTACCTGCATGTCATGTAAGCATTAACCAACATCAGAGAACCATGGACATGCAAATGTGTTACTTAATCATTAACTTATTTTCTTAAAATCTCAGGGGGTACTTCAAATAAATATATTAGGTGAAAGAGATTCAGCTGACAAAAAAATTGGGAATCCCTGCGTTACATGTAAACAAGAAATAACGTGAATTTGTGCATTTGAATGTGTTTGAAAGACACAAGCCTTCCGAAGACACAGAAATACATGGTTAAATAACCCACTGAGTGATAATTTAAAAAAAAATGAATGTGTTCATCAGTAGTTGATGCAATGTTGAAATGTTGAGAAAACACTTTTTAAAATTAAAATGATTTTTGTAAATCCAGTGGTCAAATGCTGTGTGGCCTCTTAATTTTCTGTGTAATTAAAGTCACCTGACCTTTGTCTTTGAGTGAATGTCCACAAAACTGGAAGACTTTCTGAACTGATATAAGCGGTAGGCTAGAAAGGAACATTTAAAAGAAGAAAAAGAGGAATTAAGGAGAATAAATAAATAATAATTTATTGCTATTGTGTGAATATGTAATCATGTAATCAATAAAAAAGTAGCTGTAGTCTGATTACTAGTATTTTAAAATGTAATTTAATCTAAAGATTTCCAAATGGGGGCGGGAACTCCAAAACGGGGTGGGAGCTCCAGAATAGGGTATGGCTTCCTCCCATTGGCAGACAGGCACATGACACGCATGCGCAATTGAAGGTGTCATGTCAGTCTTACGCACACCCCTTCAAGTAAAGTGTAACCACCTACCCCACCTGACCCTAACATTTTGGAGGTTCTGCCCACTTTTGGAGTTCACACCCCATTTTGGAGGTCTCCGGGCTGCAGTTATACCTACTTGAATTCCGAGGGAAAACTGTGGACTTGGCAACACTGAGGTGATGTAAAAGAGGAAAGCAGGCATTTGGCCAAGTAGGTATAACAGCAGACCGGAGATCTCCAAAATGGGGCGTGAACTCCAAAAGTGGGCAGAACCTCCAAAATGGGGCGGGGTCTCCTCCCGCAAAGACTTTCACCATTGGTTCTGGCTCCAGCCAATTGTTATTGACTTACATTTCAAAATAAAACTTTATAAATTGTTTCTTGTTTCTAGTTCATCTAAAATAAAATATGCTATATAAGTAAATATTCTCCGTGAGAGCAGAGCCCAAAGCCCAAAGCTTGTGGCCAGTGGTGTTCGGACTGGAGTTTGCTTAAGCAGAGGTTAGTTTGACTAGTGATGAGATTGCAGAGTTTGAGAAATGTGGCTATGTCATGAGTGGAAGCATGTATGAAACGTTTATATTGTACAGGTGAAACTGTACATTTAAAGGTGAAACTGATATAATTGTAGGTGGTGTATCATACACATTTTTACACATTTTTATATGCTATTTTTTTATGCCCTCAGACATCGGCGTATGGAGGCTGTGCGTCTGAGAAAGGAAAACCAGATCTACAGTGCTGATGAGAAGAGGGCGCTTGCTTCCTTTAACCATGAGGAACGAAGAAAGAGGGAGAGCAAAATCCCTTCCAGCTTCAGGGAAATGGTGTACAGTAAAACTAAAGGCAAAGACGAGAAGTAGGCTGTCCTGCAGAATAATATTTTCAGTTGGAATGTCATTATTTTTCTTTTTTAAAACGAAAAAGACAACATAAAATGTGATTAAGTCACAGATTTTACTTAAAATGTGTGTTTGCATTCATTTTTGTGTGCTTGGGCATCCTCCTGTACAGTACATGGTGAGGCTTGTGAACTAAAATTGATATGTATGTTTCTTTTATTACAAACAAGAAATAAACTGTGATCAGCAGAACTCAAACCATTAACCACTGTAATACCCATCATGTAATGTGTTGCATCTAAATAAAAATTGTCATGTGATTCACTGTCATGCTGGAACGTTCATTAAAGAGGATAATTAACCCCTAATAATAAATAACCCTGCGTTTATTAACCTTGTAAGGTTAGTTCAAATATAGTCTCTGTTTTTTGTTATGTGCTTTGAATCTCTAGTTTTAGAAATTGCCAACAATATTCATTTGTTTTTCTTAAGAATTATTTTATTTAAATGGAATATATGCAGTGCATTTAAAAAAATAATTAACCACCCATATAGTTATTCAAAGATAAAGCATATGTACACGTTATACTACAACATTAAAAGTAACTTTTAAATAATGGATTTTTACATTTACAGCTATATTAAAAAACACTAATAATCTTATTGTACTTACAAAGAGCAAAATCTACACAATAAATTCACAATAGTAATTTCCATGCCTTTTCCCAGCCTGGAAATCACAATTCTATGACGGTACGAGCCACAAAGACTGCTGTAAGCATTATGGTTTGAAACAGAAGTATGTCAAGTCTGCATGCTTGCTGCTTCTTCATCTCAATTTTCTTTACTGGACGTCTAAATGGATGTAAAAAGTGCACAAGATTTCCTTCACAAAATAAGCTTAGTGCATCACATTACCACATATCATGTCTTCAGGCACTCCATTTGAAGCTGTCAAAGGATTCTGTGGAGTGTGTATATTACATAAACACATTACACCCTGTTTATGCACATTATGTGTACTTTAGTATATTTTCAAGCATTTTATGGATCCACTTAAATTGATCGATTATAATTATTTTAAGTACTTTGCACATTTGGTAGACTGTAGTATCATATGTAATGTGCATTATGTACAATGTATGTATATGCATTGCTCTGTATCTGTAAAAAACTGCAGGGATTGGATCATTACACTTGAATACACAGTGAAGTGACAGAGTGATCTGATAAAATGTTTTACTGTCAACTAAATTCTAGTATCAAAACAGTACTATATAACAGTTCAATAAAAAATATAAACACAAAAAAATGACAACAGCAAGCCAATTAATAATTTAAAGATAACATTTTAATAGACGACTTGGACAAAATGTACATTTCAATTGTTGCTTGGTGGATCTTCATTTGATGTTTTCAAGTCCCTGTGAAATAAACAAAGAATATTAAAACGCGGGGTTTTGCAAGCATATTGTCAGTACTGATACATATTTATACAACCTTACACAAGTTTTACCTTGGCATGGTAGTGTGCACCAGTTCCAGACACTCTCCTGTCTCTCTCCAGCAAATACCAGTGATAGGGAACCCGTACGATCCTCTTTTCCTGAGTGCAAGAAGTAGTAACTGTTGTATTAAATGCTGTAGACTTACTATACGAGAGCAAACAGAAACATCAGACAAATGTCAATCTGAAACAAACGTTTATATATAATGAAAGGTTCATAAAAGTATATACTCAATGATAAAGAGTGACAAAACATTGCTCATCATCATCATAACTCACCTTGCCACCGTTTGTGAACTTCTGGATTTGAGCAGTTGCGATGCCAGGAATCATCAGACAAACTGTCATAATAGCAAAACCGGGCAATATCTCATACCACATGATTGTGGTGAAATATGAGTGTACAAACACAGAGAAATTATTGCAGAGGACAAGATTTATTTTGTTTGTCAGACAATCTCGCAAAATTGTCGTCTACATGGGCCAAAATGTCTGCCCTTCTGACAGTCACAAAAACAACTTCCGAGATGTGTATAAGTCACTTCCGCCTCTGAAAACCTCCGCTGTAATACTGCAGCGCCGCGTTGTGGCTCTTAGCGTAAATCTTAAACTACTAAAACTACTACAGTATTAATAGACTTATAGCCACTTTGTTAATAAGGACATGCGTAGCACAAAAAAACATTTAAATCATTTTTGAATGTTATAGCCAAATGATAAAAATAGTTAGGGAGGCGCACAGCAATGTCTAGCCTGTCCACTCTTCATGGAAGAGCGGTAAAAAGAGAAGTATTAAATTTATAGGAAGTGTGCGATTTTGTTATGTAACATTGTGGCAAATATGCTGTTAGTGTGATTAACAGTCACTAATTAACATCGAAATAGAACACTATGGATGCCAACTGCCGTAAAACTCAAACGAAGAAGAAGAAGAACATCGAAATAGAGTTTTCGCCCTAGTAAGAGTCCATTTGACGACGATAAAGTCGCAGAGTGGAAGAGTGGACGCTCCTCGCTTTATCGAGAGACTCTTTGCGCCATGAGCTGTAGCCAATCAGAGACGCCTGCTGGTGTTACGGAGAAACAACTGCGGAAAGTTGGGCAGTGAAGAGATAGCAGACGCGACTGATAACAGCAAGAAACATACGAAGTAAGACATCGCTGCAAAAGTTGGCAAAGCATCATGAAGGAGGACAAGGAAAACACGCGTCCCAGAGAAAAGAAAGTGGAAATAAAATGTGACGAAATTGAGAAAGCAGAGAAGCCAAATAAAGAGAAGAAGGAGGCTATGACAAAGGTAACGTTAGTTAGCTAGCAGGCTAGCTGGCTACATTCCTGCTGCAAATAGACTGTAAACAGCGCAGCTAGTCGCTTTCATTTGAAATACTATGAATTATTGTTTGCAGCTGTATTTTTACTAACATGTTTACATATTACTCTCTGTTTGATTTAAACGTTGTAGTTGAATATCACTGGACATGCCTGATACTTACAGACTGGTTAGCAAATCCCCCTGTCAAAGTTTCTAATCACTGCGGGGATTTGGCAGTTAGCGCAATAAAAGAGGGATCTCCTAGAAACTTCGACAGGGGGATTTTTGTGGATACAGCCACAAACAATAATTTATAGTATTTTGAATGTCAAATAATATTTCAGTCACTGTAATGTTATTATATACAGCAATTACAGTTAAACATAGACTTTACTTTGTGTATATATAGCACGTGCATGTAGGTTAACAACTCTTCCACTTAAAGGGATAGTTCACCCAAAAATGAAAATTCTGTCATTAATTACTCACCCTCATGTCGTTTCAAACCTGTAAGACCTTCGTTCATCTTCGGAACACAAATTAAGATATTTTTGATGGAATCTTAGAGCTGTCTGACCCTGCATAGACAGCAGCGCAACTGAAATGTTCCCAAGTCCAGAAACGTAGCAAGGAGATCTGTAAAATAATCCATGTGACATCAGGGGTTCAACCGTAATTTTACGAAGCTGCGAGAATACTTTTTGTGCGAAAACAGCGTATCCGCGTGACGCAGCTGACACAACAGCATATGCTGTTTATGTCCAGCGGATATTCTCCAAAATGGCGCTACAGGCTGACGCGGAGGAGACGAATTGTTGAATAAAGTCGTTTTTTTTTTTCTTTTGCGCACAAAAGGTATTCTCGTAGCTGCGTAAAATTATGGTTGAACCCCTGATGTCACATGGATTATTTTACCGATCTCCTTGCTACGTTTCTGGACTTGGGAACATTTCAGTTGCGTTGCTGTCTATGGGAGGGTCAGACAGCTCTCAGATTCCATCAAAAATATCTTAATTTGTGTTACTTAGATGAACGAAGGTCTTACGGGTTTGAAACGACATGAGGGTGAGTAATTAATGACAGAATTTTCACTTTTGGGTGAACTATCCCTGTCCTCAACCACGCAGACTAAATAAAGCATTGTCATGTGGGTATTAAAGTGTATGAAAACATATGAAGTGTGTTCGAGTAATTCCTGTATTGATTTTTGTTATTTTTATATATTTTTATACATTTTTTAGATTGTGATTCGACGTCTCCCTCCAAGTCTAACTAAAGAAGACTTAGTGGAACAACTGCAGCCTCTTCCAGAGCTGGATTACCTGGAGTTTTTCTCTAGCGATACTAGGTTTGTAGATGCAGTCTAATAAAAGAAAGCATAAGACTGAAACATAATGAAAGGTATTTGATGGCTGATCAAGATGTTTGTTTATTTGCAGTCTTTTCCCTCATCTGTTTGCAAGAGCCTATCTGAATTTCAAAAATCAAGATGACATAGTTCTCTTCAGAGACCGGTTTGATGGCTATGTCTTCATTGATAATCGAGGTTTGGCTTTTGTGTCATTAACATTACCAGGATTCAGTGTTTACTTGCTAATCAGTGGTTTTAAATTTGCAAAGTTGTGCCTTAAATGTCAAAGTGTCTTCAGACTGAGATGATTTGTGTGCTGGTAAATTTCTGGTGCGCTTTTCTAACAGTGAAAAATGTTATATCTTCTTTTTTTCCCCATATTATAGGTCAAGAATATCCGGCAATTGTTGAGTTTGCACCATTCCAGAAAATTGCTAAGAAAAGGAGCAAGAAGAAGGATGCAAAAAGTGGAACAATTGAAGATGGTCAAATATATGTATATGTTTTTTACATTTTATTTTCAGCACTGCAAACAATAGTTAATCATTTGTTTACCTGTGTCTTATTAGATGTTGATTACAAACATTTTTTGGAGTTCTACAATGGTGACGAGGAAAAATTTCCTTCCAACACTGAGACTTTACTTGAAGAAATAGAGGCCAAGACAAAGGAACTCAGTGGTGAGTTTCAGCACAAAACCTCTAAACAAAACAATTTTAAATAGTTTTCGCTCTTCATTTGACATAATCATCTGAAATGTTCTTTCCCCAGCTAAAAAAACAACACCTCTCTTGGACTTCCTTAAGAATAAACAGGTAAAGTGAGGGTGCAATATTTACTGATTTAATTGCTTTCTTCATTATCTTGACACCCAGTTCATATTGTTTCCACATATAATATGCCATACTGTATGTGTAGTGTATTCATGCTCTCTCATCCTGTCCTCCCCAGAGGATTAGAGAAGAGAAGAAAGAAGAGAGGAGACGGAGAGAACTCGAACGTAAACGCCTGCGAGATGAAGAACGGCGCAAGTGGAGAGAGGAGGACAGAAGAAAAAGAAAAGAGGCTGAGAAATTGAAAAAAGGAGAAAAGGCATCTGATAAGGATAAGAACCAACCTAAAGATGAACTGCCAAAAATCAAGGTACATAACTATCTAAATATTATTAACTACCTAAATTCATTACTGAGTTACTTCATTACTTTCATACAAATAATTTTTTTTTATGTTTTTGAAATAAATCTTATATAATGCTTACCAAAGCTGCATTTATTTGATCAAATATACAAAATAGTAATATTGTAAAGTCTATTTATAGTTTAAAATAACTGTTTTGTATTTTAATTTATTTTATAATGTAATTTATTCCTGTGATGGCAAGTCATTACTCCAGTATTCATTGTCATAAGATTCTTTAGAAATCATTCTAATATGCTGATTTTGGCTGATTTCTTATTATTGAAAACAGTTGTGCTGCTTCAGTGCTTCATATTTTTCTGGAAACCATGATACATTTTTTGGGGATTCTTTCATGAATGGAAAGTTTAAAAAACAACATTTGAGATTGCAAACTTTTGTAACATTATAAATGTCCTTACTAGCACTTTTGATCAATTAAATGCATCCTTGTCTAGTAACAGTTTTAATTTCTTTCTTTTATTTTTCTTACTGATCCCAACTTTTGAACGGTAATATTCAACCTTGCTTTGTCTTTCAGCTCTTGAAAAAAACAGACAAAGCAGGTGATGGTGATACTGAGAAGCCAAAGGACAAGCCCAAGAAACAAGACAGAGAGAAACAGAAGGAAGATCGACCTCCTGTAGGAGGAGACACAAAGAAGCGTCAGAATGGTGAACACAGAGAGGAGAAGGGGGGAAAGTAAGTTGGTTGCACTCGACATCCCCAGCCTTACTCAAAACATATTTTACTTTTCAGGTCTAATTTCATATCATGATGTCAATATGCTTTGGCTTTCAGGTCAGAGGATAGTGGGCATAAAAATTACAGAGATCGTGATGGAGAGCGAGACCGGGACAGAGAGAGAGAGCGAAGACAGAAAGAAAAAGAACGATTCAGAAGGCAGGATGAAGAACGAAGGAAAAGGGAACGTCAGGATGGAGAAAACACCTACAAAAAGAGAGACGAGGAGGGGAAGAAGGACAAGGAGCGTGTTTGGGAGAAAAGAAAGAATGAAAACGCCGGAGAGTCCTCCGTTAATGCTCACCCTGAAAAGCTATCTAGGGACAACAAAAAAGAAGACAGTGCCAAAAAAGACCGTCTGAGAAACAAGGTACACTACCAGTCACACGTTTGAAATAATTAAGATTTTTTTTTTTTAAATGTTTTCGAAAGAAGTATCTTGGGCTCACAAGGGCTGCATTTTTTTGATCAAATATACAATGAAAAGAGTAATATTGTGAAATACTATAACAATTTAAACTAGGGCTGTCAAACGATTAATCGCATCCGAAATAAAAGTTTTTGTTTACATAATATATGTGTGTGTACTGTGTATATTTATTATGTATATATAAAGACACACATACAGCATATATTTTGAAAATATTTACCTGTATATATTTATATTAATATAAATTATATCATATATATATAAATATATGTAATATATAAACGTAACATATTTTTCTTAAATATATATATATATATATATGCATGTGTGTCTATTTATATGTACATAATAAATATACACAGTTGAGTACACACACATATATTATGTAAACAAAAACTTTTATTTTGGATGCGATTAATTGTTTGACAGCACTAATTTAAAAGTTTTTTCTTATTCTAATATGTTTTTAAATGTTATTTATTCCTGTGATAGCAAAGTCTTTATTCCAGTCTTCAATGTCACATGATCCTTCAGAAATCATTCTAATATGCTGATTTGCTGCTCAAAATAATACATAATATAAAGAAATATTTCTTAATACAATGTTGAAAACAGTTGTGCTGCTTAATATTTTTTGTGGAAACTGTGATGAACTACCTTTCAAAACTTTAGGGTTTATATTTGAAATAGATGCTGTTCTTTTGATTGTTCTATTCATCAAAGAATCCTGATTGTTTCCACAAAATATTAAGAAGCAACTTTATTAATAATAGGAACCACTGAGTACCAGTAATAATTGATAATAGAGCACCAAATCAGTATAATTAGGATGCTTTCTGAAGGATCATCTGACACTGAAGACTGGAGTAAAGGCTTTGTCATTACAGGAATAAATTACATTTAAAAATGTATATAGATAGAAAAATATTATGTTAAATTGTAGTAATAATTCACAATATTACTACTTTTAGTATGTCTTTGATCAAAAAATGCAGCCCGAGCATATGCGGATGAGCATAAGTGACTACTTATAAAAACATGAAAAAAGTTGTATGTGTATAATTTGTATTTCACATATTGCTTGTAATTTTTACATTTCTGTCATAGGATCGGCCTGCAATTCAGCTGTACCAGCCCGGGGCGAGGAGCCGTAACCGGGGCGGAGGAGGAACAGGAGGAGATGGACCGGCAGCAGAGAAGAGAGCTGAGCGGGAGTCCAAGAACACTCAAGAGAAAGCTGCTGAGTGAGGAAACAGCTCTGTGCTGGCATGACATGATGTCTCGAGAGAGGAGGGACTCTGTTCTAATCAGGACAAACATCTCAAAAACATAGTGCTGCCATCAAAAGAAATCCCCCCACTTTCTGAGAGCACATACCGGTTGCCCTCCAGTGTCTGAACGAGCCCCCCAAAGTTTCTGTTCATGAGCAAGGCAAGTCCTAACCGACGGTTAGATTTGAGAAACGGGGCTTAATCAGGAGAGAAGCCAAAGCGATTGGACCACGATAACTCAAAGTGACCTTACTTTTGGTACACAGCCAAATGTGTTTTACTTCACATGCTTTTCTGTTTCATAGTTTATGAAAGGTCTGATCCAGCTTGCTCATGATTTCTCACTGTTCTGTTTTAGAAAGATCTTCCACGCCTTACCCAAAACCTACTATCACTTCAGACAATCAGTAGTAAATTTGTGTTCTTTGAGCATGGATGTAGCCTGCAGCTGTTTTAAAGAGCCTGCTGATCTACGATGTTTCTGTTCTGATTAGGGATTGGTCAGGTGGAAAAAGAGCCATGCTTTGTAATGCTGATGCCTTGATCACTGTCAGTTCTTTTCTGCAAGTTGACTAAATTATATGCAAAAACAGATGTGGCCTTTTATAGTTTTGAAATTGAAGCATATCTTACCACTCAGAAAAATGCAGCTTCTGGTTAGCTTGGTTTGGAAACTGTGCTGCCATCCAATTGTATGTTCCATTGTATCTAATCCTTAACTCAAAACACAGCTTGTTTTCCTTTTAAAGTTGCAGCTTTGTCAAAATGTGAAGAGAAATCCAAATAACAATAAATGAACAACCTATGTGTTACTTGTAGTGTTTCGTTTTCTTTGTCCATTACATTTCTTTGGTATAAAAATGTAATTGTTTTCATTCCATGAAATGGGTGCCCTTTATGGGTGCTTTATATTTAAAAATGTCACTTTTAAAGGAAATTTCTTTGAGATTTCAAGATATCTTAAAGTGTTAATAAATTGCAATTGTGTCGCCTTTTCACCATTTTTATGTTTAAGTTTAAATATAGCTAAGACTTTAAAGTTGATAGTATTATGGTTTTAAGTTAATTTAGCCATTAAAAGCCTTGTGCTGGATGTAATTTTATGAGAGACAATTTAATGCTGATATTGCTGAATACTCACATAAGTTTAAAAAATTGGCTGTTAGCTGTACAAAATAAAAAACACAACAACAAAGTAATAAAAAGGATGTCATTATCCCGCTTTTCTTAATGTATGTAATTTATTGTACATTATTTTAATTAATAAGGGCCTTAGGAGGGGTTATTTATTATGTTAAATATGGTTGTCGCACTAACTGGGACAATGTTTTTGTCTATTTGAAACTAAAACTAGCTTTTATTTTCATATGTTGTTTCTTTAGAATAGGTAATAGAACTAGGGACAGCCCAAACAAGAAAGTAAAGTAACTGTTTTGTTTCATGTACAATAGAACAATGCCTGTAATAATACTGTACATCAGAATGCAGAATTGCATGCAAAATCTAATTTTCAAAAAGCGAATTGTGATCCGTGGAGCCGCTGGGTGTCGCTGTGACGTGAAGGAGTGGCCCAGTTCGTGACTCGGATATACAATGCTTGCGTTTCCCAGGGTTCCTTCTCTTCGACTACCGCCATAGTGGTGAACGGATAGCGATCTGGGAAATGGTAAGTGAAAATCTTAAAACATCCGTAAACAGGTAGTTGTTCTCCTGTAAATCTCTTAATTTTTGTATATCAGCCGAAGGTTTTAGGTCGTGGGATTTAGTATTTGGCAGATTGGTGTTCGGGAAGTAATAAGATCATTGGCCGTCTTTCCCCGGTGAAGCGACGCTGGATGATAAACTCGAGCCACTGCAGGTTGTGTGATGGTGTGCTTCTCATTTCTATTTCAGGCGTCGCATAAGACTTTCAGAATCAAACGCTTCCTCGCTAAGAAGCAGAAGCAGAACAGGCCGATCCCGCAGTGGATTAGGATGAAAACTGGCAACAAGATCAGGTATGTTGACATACTGAACGCTGCCCGCACCTACATTGCCAAAGTGCTAGTAGTCCTTGTTTCTGGTTCTGTAGTTCATAGTAGCCAACAAAGGCAGGACGCAATTACAGTGCTAAATTTTGTGGGAGTACTGCCATTATCCTGCTGAGAGCATCCTTCTGCTCTGGAGTCATGAATACTGTCATGTCCCATATGACATGTGAATGCTCTGTTGTGGAGACATTTCTTTGGATTATAATTGTGTATTTTTTTTACACTGAGGAAGTGCATTGCTGCTGTAATGTTAACAATGCATTAAAGTGATATACCTGGTGTTTATTCCACTACGTTTTGTTGAGAGATTATACTGACATTTGTTTGATGGGTTATTTTGTATCATTGTAAACCCTCTTATTCATGATTTTCTTGGCTGCACTATTGGTAGTTGTTGTGCAATGCATTTTACTACAGAAGCCTAGAGTGTAGTGTAATTTGATTTCAATGTGTGTTTGCCTCTGTGATGCTTTATCTTGGCAAATTTCTTTGCAGATACAACTCCAAGAGGAGACACTGGAGAAGGACCAAGCTGGGCTTGTAAACACACGGTTTACTTCAGCTTCCCCCTCCGTCTGTTCCCTGCCAGGACCACCAACTCGTCCAGAGCTGGAGAGAAGCCATGCTATCTGGAACAGCAGTCTCTCTTTTGTACAGATGTCCTTGCTGAACAATAAAAGATTTGTCATCGAACCAGAAGTATTCGTATTCTCCTCTTTTGTGAAAATGGCAAATGCCAAAGTTGACATTTTCCAGTGGCTGCATTTGCAACGTTTTGTGCACAAAAAAAAATAGATTTGGTAGTAATAAACTTTTACTGGCTTTCACTGAGCTTTAATGCTAATTCTCAGAAATGGAACAACCAGTTTAAAGGGTTAGTTCACCCAAAAATGAAAGTTCTGTCATTAATTACTCGCACGTGTTGTTCCAAACCCGTAAGACCTTCGTTCATCTAAGGAACACAATTTAAGATATTTTGTATGAAATATGAGGGTATTCTGAAGTAGAGAGCGAAAGTGTGTAGAGATGAAAATGTGGAATAAAGTCGTTATTTTTGTTTGTGCAAAAATGTATTCTCGTAGCTTCTGAAATAGAATAAAACTGAAATAGTTTTAAGTCTTTGGTTCTTTTAATTGTGATGATTTTGGCTCACATTTAACAAAAACCCACCAATTCACTATCTCAACAAATTAGAATATGGTGACATGCCAATCAGCTAATCAACTCAAAACACCTGCAAAGGTTTCCTGAGCCTTCAAGATGGTCTCTCAGTTTGGTTCACTAGGCTACACAATCATGGGGAAGACTGCTGATCTGACAGTTGTCCAGAAGAAAATCATTGACACCCTTCACAAGGAGGGTAAGCCACAAACATTCATTGCCAAAGAAGCTGGCTGTTCACAGAGTGCTGTATCCAAGCATGTTAACAGAAAGTTGAGTGGAAGGAAAAAGTGTGGAAGAAAAAGATGCACAACCAACCGAGAGAACCGCAGCCTTATGAGGATTGTCAAGCAAAATCGATTCAAGAATTTGAGTGAACTTCACAAGGAACGGACTGAGGCTGGGGTCAAGGCATCAAGAGCCACCACACACAGACGTGTCAAGGAATTTGGCTACAGTTGTCGTATTCCTCTTGTTAAGCCGTGTGCACTGAATTTATTTAATACACGAGTTTCACAATTTGAGTTGAATTACTGAAATAAATGAACTTTTCCATGACATTCTAATTTATTGAGATGCACCTGTATGTGTGTATATATATATATATATATATAAACCTTATATAACCTTAAATAGGTTAATTTCAAGCAAAAAGTATTAAATTCATAAGGTCACCCAAGTGCGACTGCAAAAAAAAAAATGTTTGTTTTACAGTATTTCTGTTTTTCAACTATTGAATCATCCAATTACTTGACCTGGATATTTAACTTCAGGTGTATTGTGATTAATTTAACAATGGAGTTGATTAGCAAGAGCAAATGTTAATGGGATATGAAAAATTGTTTTCCAAAGTAAGTTTTTTTTTTCCTCAGCCCATTTGGCAGCTATTTGTTGTTTTAATCAAACTCACTTAATTTTTTAACTTTTTGTAAAGTAAATGTTGTTTCCATATTCTATATAATAATTATTCAAATAATTTAAGCCTTATTTATTAGTAAAATTAATTAAAATAGAGTACGGTGTGTGTGTGTGTGTGTATATATATATATATATATATATACAAAATACTGGTGAGATGTTCCTTGCAGCTTGGTTTATTAAAAAGATTAATCATATAACACCCAGCACTGTTACAAGGTTAAGCAATTGCCACATTATTAAACATACAAGTTTTATTACTCATAAAGGAGCACATTTCAAGTGTATAACAATAATGACCTGAAGACATGATTTTGGTAAAGTCTCAGATCTTTTCAAGCAGACCAACATTGTATAACAGCCTCTTAAATGATGAGAATCGCTGGCGTGTGATTCCTCCTGAACTGTCCACCTCAACTCTACTTTCTTGAGTATGTTCCTCAGCTGGTTGAGCTTGACTCGCACTGTTATTCACATTCAAGTACTCTACAGAATGTTCATCATCCCAAGCTCCCAGAAGCTCCTTCATTTCTCTCGGTGCGTTGTCTTTGAGATACTGCCATGCTCTTTTCCCACTGTAGTCCATGACATCTATATTAGCACTGAATGCACCAACCAAAGCCTTCACGACCGTGTACTGGTTATGCATGGCTGCTACATGAAGAGGCGTCAGACCTCCACTGCCTCTCAAGTTTACATTCACTGACAGCCCCTCTTTTTCTGCATGCCTGAGAAGCTGAATCAGTGTCTCATCCTTTCCATTTTTGGCCAACCAGTGGATAGCCGTAAAACCACTGATAAAGTCTTTTCTGCTCAATAAACTGGGATCTTCAACGAGAAATTCGAGCATAGTGTCATAATTTCCATCCACAACTGAAAGCATCCAGGCGTGCTCCATAGGATCCAAAGCCCAGAGCGCACCGCTGTTCAAAGTGTCGCCATACGGAGCCTCCTCCTCCTCTGACGATTTGTGTTTGGATGATAAAATGCTTGACAATCCAGATTTATTATTCAAAAACAACTCTTTCAAATACTTCTTTCGCATAGCGGGTGTGAGGGAGCCCTTCTCCGACGCGTCCACTGACAGTCTGCGGGAGGCGCTGCTGCCCGATTCCTCCAGCTGTCTCTGAAATCTGGATCTGCGCGAGGAGGCGCTAAAAGCAGGAGACACGGGTCGAGGCCCATGTCTTGACAATCGCTCCTCAAGATTTGAGCGGAACTGGCTTGTTAGCCTGCTTTTAGGGGAATCTGTAGGCCTATTACTTAAATTGTTGCCTGAAGCTTCACAGTCTGAGTCTATTGGCTCTTCTGAGGGCAGTGCTGCTTCTCCCATAGGGTCATTAAAATGTTCCTCAGAGCTGATGGGCCCCTCATACATACTGGCGGATCCCTAGGAAGTGATTTATTCTTAGATAAGATCCAAATTGAAGAGGCTTACATAACCAGAGAAAACCATCCTCCTTATAGTCACTTCTCTAGGCTATAAAATGTTCAAATCTGTGTGGGGAAAAGGAATATATTATGTGTACATTAAAGATTAATAATATTTATATATTTTTAAGAGGAAAACAACATTTAAGCATGACTCATTTAGTTTTCTCCCTGGGGAAAGAAACGCGCTTCTTCCTCATTCGTGTTCCTCTTTTTACATTTGCTTTTAAAACAAAACATTCACACTACTATTTTACATTATCACAATTTTATTTTTTAATCTTTCACTCTTTAAGCCCGTAGTTTTGCCTTTTACGTTTTCATAAATGCAGTTGATTTACGTCTGATTCATGTCTGAAAGGTGCAAATTACATCGAACGTCATTATTTTCATGCTCTCATAATGTTTTACGAGAATTGTACGTTTTATTTATGAATGTGAATGAATAGGCCTACCTGTCTCTCAGGTAATCCATCCGGGTGCCGTATCACCTGTTGTCCGCACAGCTCTTCAAAGCAGGCTATTCTTCCCTCGTCCCTATAATTCAAGTCGTCTAGTCTCAACCAAATAATTTCCTGTGGGTTATAGGGCTCCACAAACCTTTGGAAGCTTGGTTTCTCTCAGTTTCTCCTTTCTGAGAAGCAGAAACTATTTTCTGTGAGCTAACCGAAACTATTCGAGTGTGTTTTCCTCACAGTGGCCATTTCCGACGTCCAAACCCTCCCCTCGATAAAGTCTAAAGTTCAAATACCACTGACTAAATCAACACGTCTTCAAACCCACGACACTTGCAACTGTTCATTGGCTGATGGAACCGAGAAAAGAAGGCAAAAGATTTTTTTTTTTTTTTTGCAAACTCAACCCTGCTTTAATTCAATATGATTTAATATGAAGAAGGTACTTATGAAAGGTTACGCCAGTTTTCAAATAAATCACCTTCCAGCAACATACAAATATAATATTCAGAAATATTCAAATATAATATTTAACATATGTAATGTAACTGAGTCAAATGCCTATGCATAAAAACGCTAGGCGATGACATTTGAATATTATAATGATATTAAATTGTGTTTAAACGGGCTTTGGAATATTACTATTAAACATTTAAGTTAGTAGACCTACTTTGCATATTTGCTTTATAATCGTAACATATTGAAATCTTGAATATTTAAAACATATTCTGACACGTTTGCGCCATTCAGCATCCTTTACCGTGGTTGTTAGACCTGTAGAAATTTAGCGGTTGAGCTGAAGACGAAGAGGACTATAACATTTAATGAATGGGGGTCATATTGATTGTGATTACGATATTTTGATTATCAGACAGTTTTGAGTCTTGTAACTATCAAATGATGTGTATTTCGGATATAGGTTAATTCGTGTATAATTATATTTTAAAACTGTGCAATTACAAAAATAACAGAAGCCGCCATGGCATCAGTCATGAATGGTACAGTCCATCGTATCTGAGTTCGGCGCTGTAGCTTCGCTTTTCGTGCGCGCTGCAGTTTCCTGTGAAGGCTTGATGCAGGAGAGAGCCATGGCGGCCACTGAGATAGCTCGACAAGCGGTAAGAGCACTGTTTTATTACAAAACTGTGCTTTCGGTTTACCAAACTAGACTGGCGATTGGTGCCAGATATTTTAGCGGGTGTGACATATTGTAGAATCAAATAGGTTTCGATTTTAATTTATTCGTGAATGTGATGGCCCATTATCAACAAGCTGATTAATTATACAGTATCTAAACGTCTGTTATTGTTTGTGTACACCATTTGAATATATAAGCACATTAATTCGTAAATTTCTAAATTATACAGCTATATCCATGCAGCTGTTTTGAGGGAAATGGCTTAATGTTGAGGGCCAACAATAACGGGTGAACATCACGGGTTGAAGTGACCAACGTTACGACTGATGTGTTTTCAGAAACCACGATTAAAAAATAAACAGTCACATTATCGAGCGTCATTGTATTGTAAAATCCATTTAATTCGAGTGCGTCTAACAAATAACGTTAACCGTTATATTTAATTGCATTAGCATCCTTGTGTCCCCTCTCAGCACGCTGGGCGTTGTCTTTCATTAAGTATTTCGTACATTAATGTCAGAAACCGGCGTATAAAACAATTTCAGATGCATTTTGTAGCAACTTGTGTTCTGTTCATTCTGAGGTCTCTAATGTGAATACGTAGCTAACAAACATGAGGCAGCAGACTCGAGTCTGAGCTCAAAATCTGTTAGATATCATAAATGACGTCTACATCAGTCTTTACTACTCAAACCAAGGGTTTGATCCAGTATGTTCTGGTTACAGAGCAGCCAGTGTTGTGTTTCAGTCCTGATGACCCCCTTTGGACTCCTTACAGTTGTCTGGTTTGGGAATGTTGCACATGTGGGTCAGATTGTGACTGTTTGTTCAGTCAATAAGATGCTCTCACAGTCTGACTTCTCCTAGTTGCCTGTTTTGTAGTTAATGAAATGTGCATTTTATGGTTGGTGTTATTCCTCAGTAATCCTCATAACAGAACTGATCATCTGCGTTGATTGGTTCTCACTGAAATGGATGCACTTTTGATTACCGTATATTGCAGTTTAACTTAATGTTTCCATTTGGATAATGGAACTTTATCACATTAGACCTGTGCTGATTGAATGCTCACTCTTCATTTTTTATTATTTTAGCAGAAATCGAATGATTTGGCATGTTCGCTCGGCTCATCGCATAGGTCACACATATGCAAACACCCACACACCAAAGGATATGCTGTAAATGTGGGCAGAAAGCCTTTCCTGCCAGAGTTTTGGCAGGCCAGGTGGCAGACCTGTGTGAACAATGGTAGAGGAAGTGCTGAAGAATAATATGGCCTAAATTTGATATTTGTTTTATGTTGTTTACAACCGCTTTGCTTCATAGGTATCTGCGTTACTTGATAACGGTAACATTTGTCTGCGACTGCAAAAAGGTTTACGTGTCTGTTTGCCTGAATGTGGTTTCGACAGTTGAGATCAGACAGGAAAGAGGAAGTGCACAGATCTGAACCTTTGAGATCTGTACCATAGTATTACAACTTATGTTAAAGATCTTACAATGAGGTGCATGTTTATGTACTTTTACTCACTGAGTTGACAATGTTTCTCTTTGCATCCTCATAAATTAAGGTGCTTGCAAAGACTTTTCATTGCTGAGAGTGAGAAACCGTGCAAATGATCTTTTTTGGTGGAAGTCATCATGCTTGTTTCATTCATATGGTTTGCTTTTATTTCATCTTAGGGAGAAGGTGCACGTGGCGTCCCACTCTCTGGTCATGTTGGCTTCGACAGCATGCCGGACCAGCTGGTCAACAAGTCCGTCAACCATGGCTTCTGCTTCAATATTCTCTGCGTGGGTGAGTGTGTCATGCGGGAGCTCCTTTTTTCCTTGGGGCGAAACTAACCATTTGCTTCGGTGTATGTCACACCCCTTCACTGTGAACGCATACCGATTCTGTCCTGTGACCCACTTACTAATTACTGGTGCACTAATGGAGAGCAGTTGCAGGAACTCGCGATTCGGTTTCATACCCTGATTTCATGTGTGGTTTGCTAACTGGTCAGACTTTATCTGTTCTTACTCTCTAAAACACTTAACAAAAATAGGGGAAATAATCTTTCAGACGATGCTGTTTTGTATGTTATTTGACCTGGTGGTCAGTAAAATATAATACAAACACACCTTCTAGGGGAAATAGGCTAGCCTGTGTCATCAAATCTGTCCCTGTATGTTATTATGTGATGATGAAAATGTTGTGGGAGTCAGTCAAAGTGTGTGCATGTGTGTTGGTTTGGCAGAGAGACTGTGCCATCTGAATTCGCCTCTTGATTCCAGGAGGTGTTTACTGTTGAGTAAGTTTGGACTAGCGCTGGTGTGTGTATTTCAGTTCAGTGTTGTTTAATGTTGAGTTGTAAAGTTGTAGTTGTTCTAAAATGTATAACAAAGAGGGTGATGTTCACACAAAGCAGCAATGCATTTTGAGTAATCAAAAGTGGGTAGAGGAGGCCAGACGTATGCTTAAACGCCACAAGGCAGAGTCCAACTGAAGCAGTGTGCAGGTTCACCCTTGTTTTTATTAGCGGGTGAGTGACGTCATCTGGCCTATACCTGTATGTCAGTTACAATTCCTAGAATAGCTTACTATTTTAACTGGTAACATATCAGGAAAAAAGTGTTTCTGTAGGTTAAAAGGTGCTATAACAACACCAGTATGATTACTAGGGAATGCATGAATTGATAAAATGTATATTTTAAATGCAGTGCAAGTCATTTGTGTCTGCTTAATAGATAAACACAAAATGTAATTAGAATGTTAAATAAATGTACAGTATTTAAAATCAACACTGTAGTGTATTATTTGTGCATGTTTGCTTATGTTTTAATTTACATTTATAGTAGATATAAGTTACATATGTAAAATTATGTTTGATGTGGACTGCAAGAGAAAATAAAAATAATTATATGTTTTTAATTAAATGTATTTATCATTAGGTTCTTGATCATCTTGTCTTACAAAAACAACAGCGTGATGCAGCAGTCAGTATTTAAAGCTGCGGTCCGTAACTTTTGGCGCTCTAGCGGTTAATAAACAGAACTGCATGCGTCTTGCAGAAGAACATTGTAGCCGGAGCTACTTCTTTCTGTTTAGGTCTATGACGAATCACGCAAGTACTGGGCTACTCCGCAGCGGTACCTACCCAAACCAGTCTAAAATAGTGCGAATATAAACACTTATTATAGGTGTACCGTGGTGATTCAAGACAAGCCAAAAACACGGTTTGGAAAATGGATTCAAGGTGTACTTGCTTATTATATAAATTTTGAACACAAAAAAGTTACGGACTACAGCTTTAATAATATTGAAAATTGTTTGTAAAGTCAACAGTATGCTATGAGGAAATGTTTATGGCAAACTGTGAATCAGGCATATGATGCTGTCCCCTCACTAAGAGGCCTTATGCCAATAACCCAAGTAAAATTCTAGCTAAATCTTGTGCCTGTGGTACTATGAAGTCTTCATGCTTTTGTTATTCACTTTGCCTTTTGAATTATTTATATGAAGGCAGCATTGTTTCAGATTCTTTGTTAGCATCCCTTAAAGCTCAGGGCATCTTCCAGGGCTTTTATCCCATTTCTGCTAAAGCTCTAAGGAGGTAATGACAGAACTCTAGAAACTAGTGTAAAGGGAATTTGGCAAATGGCAAGGGACTGTTGTCTAGCAGGCCTCTCTCTCTCCTCTCTTCATTCCTGATCATTCATATGCAGGTTCAGCTTCAATACTTCAGGTTTAGTGAATGCTGAGTGCTTTGGCATGCTGTAAATATCACGCCGTAATTATCTGGAGAAGAGATGAGATGCTTATGATTCATATAACCAACCATCATCTTTGATTGAGTTATGTGATTATCAGTGTGTGATGCCTGCGTTACCTTTAATTCAGTTTCAGGATTTTCATACTTTGTGATAGTCACAGTAGAAAATCGCTGCTTTATTTTTAGGTGTCAGACAAGGCTTTTTGCTCATGCCTGTAGTGAGGGGCCTGTGGGAATGGGATCTGCAGGCTGAGTTTATGAAGAAATGGCAAATGTGAGCCATCCATATAATTAACATTCTGGTGGTGTTGCATGATGTCCATTTCTACTGCGCTTGTGGTTGTCAGGAAAGCAAGAATAGGATCTTTAGGCAGACTGAGCCAGGATTGCTGCATGGCTTTTAGACTTTTACACACAGATTATGCAGGTTAAAATCTGAAGTGTAGGCATCAGCAAAATAGCGCACTTTTGTATTAAAGCTGATGTGTATAATTTTGATGCTAAAAAGTCCCTCTATTCCTGTCTATTATGCAAAGACAACTATAATATAGCAAACTTTATTTAATTATTTAAAATATCCTATACGCCTTTATAGAAAAAATAATTAAGAATTGTGTATGGACATAGTCATATTTTTAAAGGCTTAAATTAAGAGCCTGGTAGCTTATTGCTGTGTTTCTTCCAGGCGAGACTGGTTTGGGAAAGTCCACCCTCATGGACACCCTGTTCAACACCAAATTTGAGGGTGAACCTACACAGCACAATCAGCCTGGAGTTCAGCTCAAATCCAAGACTTACGAGCTGCAGGAGAGCAACGTTCGTCTCAAGCTCACTGTGGTCAACACTGTAGGCTTTGGAGATCAGATCAACAAAGAGGACAGGTGAGGTCTGCTTGTGATCAAATGAGGTTAAGGAAACCAATGCTTTAGCTGCTTTAAACAGAGAAAAAAATTAATCATATGATGATCTAGAATGGTAGTTATAAGCTTCCACTAGTACGTTTGTCATTTGATTATAAGTAGAATATGCTTACTAATACTTAAAGGGATAGTTCACCCAAAAACAAAAAATTGCTGTTAATTGACTCACCCTCAAGTCATCTGAGATGTGACTTTTTTTTCTTCAGCAAAACAGTAAAGAAGATTTTTAGATGAAACCGTTGTTCTTGACTAGGCATGGGCCGATTACCGGTTTCAAGGTATAACGCGATTTGAAAATTTCACGGTTTCAAAACCGCTAATATTTTCCGTTATACCGTTCATGCGGTATGCGCTGTTTTTCATGTCTCCTCAAAGACTGAAAGTGTAGGAATCCCTTCAGGTTGAGTGCAGTGTAGAGAGTAACACAACCCTCCTCCTCCTGTTGGTGCGAGCGAGCAGTCAGTCACGTGTGTGTATGACGGCCGAAGGAGCTTCCCCTGGAATTTATGCGATCGGCAACCAGCCGTTTTTTTGTCTTATTGCAGCTTGTCTCTGTTCTGGACTTGCACAAAATGCGTTGCAATGCAATAATTTTCCAAAATGTAATTTATGTAAAAATATGAAGACTGTAAACACCTGTTAACATAGGCCAGAGACGCTGAAGACGGACACAAAGAGAAAAATACTGTAGCAGGCAGATCACTCACTGTTCATGATGCATGAACTATTGGAAGAAAATCCTCAATATTGATTTGGGGGTTTATATGAATGTGTTTCTGAGGGGAACTG
>NW_015549590.1:2723675-2738367 GCF_001515605.1 Sinocyclocheilus anshuiensis | reverse complement strand
TGAATCTGCGTCCCATTCAGAGCTTCTGCTGTTTGTTTCGTTCAGGCATGTAGTATAATTTCACAAAGCTAGTCAGAACATTCTGTTTTTGCTACAAATTGGGTTATTATTAAATCAAATTATGTATATGAAATTATATAAATAAATGATATGAAATTATATAAATGATATGTTTATGAATTATAACAAATTAAATAACTGATTTAGGTTATTTAGGTTAAATAAAGATGTCAGTCTTTATTTTTCTTCTTTTTAGGGCAGCAGTAGCTCTATGGGCAAACCAACCATCCACATCAAAAGCTGCAGGACAGCCCACATTTCAGAAACAAATCAAAGAAAAAAATAAACAAATACTACTGTTCCAAATATTCTTAAATAACTGTAATTACAGATTTAGGTTAAATAAAGATGTCAGTCTTTATTTTTCTTCTTTTTAGGGCAGCAGTTGCTCTAGCAGCAAATCAGCCATCCACATCAAAAGCTGCAGGACAGCCCACATTTCAGAAACAAATCAAAGAAAAAATAAACAAATACTACTGTTCCAAATATTCTGTATGTTGCTCAAAATATATTGTTAATTTTTATTTTTTTTTTTACCTAGACATTTAAAATGAGCACATTTTAGAGCTGTAACAACAATACCGTGATACAGTGAAACCGTGATATTTTTGCTTAAGGTTATCATACCGTCAAAATCTCATACCGGCCCATGCCTATCCTTGACAATTCACAAAATTTTTGTTTTTGGGTGAACTATCCCTTTAATAATGCATGGAAATTTGTTGTTGGATTTAATTGTCAATGTGTGTGAAATATTTTATTATAATCATAATTTATTATTATTATATTAAACTCAGCCTGATATGTTTCATAATAGATAATAAACCTCAGATGAGAAACTAAGGTCAGCTATATTTGTCATTAGTCATGACTGCAAAGAACATTTTTTTTTTTTTTTTTTTGGAATTGCACAACAATAAATGACTTTTTACTGATCAATTAAAAGATTCCACAGAGGATTCGCTACCCTCTGATGCCCTTGGTTATTTTGGGACTTCAGAGTCTTTGATGTTTGATATGATTCTGTTGTTCCTGCTTTTCTTGATCTCTGTCATGCGACACATTTGTGTGCAGAGCTCATTATAATATAAAGGTTGGATGGTGTCCGGAAACCAGATATAACCCCACTTTCAGGTTTCTGATGCCGTAGGCCAAGAAAGTGCCAGTTATAACGGATTTTCATGGCGCTCATATTTGACTGAAACAGCATGTTATTAAGCTGAATGGTTGTGACAAGCTTTATTTTGCCTGCAGATGCGCTTTTATGAGTCTTGAGCTATCCAACTATTTATAGATGCCTGAACCAGTACCTTTTCCCCTCAAAGCTCATAGAGTTTTATTACAATCTGTCCTGGCCAAATTGCCCCCCTGGCCTTTGTCAATCATGGCCTCCTAATAATCCCCAACCACTTGATTGGCTCTATGACTCTCTCTCCTCTCCACCTGTAGCTGGTGTGTGGTGAGCGCACTGGCGCCGCTGTCCTGTGGCTGCCGTCGCATCATCCAAGTGGATGCTGCACACTGGTGGTGGTTGAGGAGAGACGCCCCATATGATTGTAAAGCGCTTTGGGTGTACAACAATACACAATAAAGCGCTATATAAATGCATCATTCATTCATCCATTCATTCATAAGTCTGAAGCTTTAAACTCTTTGTACATTAACACTAATCTTACTTAAGTGTGAGTGTTAAATTTGTGTGTTTTTTTGGCCGCAAGTAATTATTTAAACTTCTTTCATTGTTCAACTTGCAGTTACAAATCTATTGTGGAGTTCATCGATGCTCAGTTTGAAGCATACCTTCAGGAGGAACTGAAGATTAAACGCACCCTACACAGTTATCATGATACACGGATCCATGCCTGTCTGTATTTCATTGCTCCCACTGGACACTCGCTAAAGTCCCTTGACCTGGTTACTATGAAGAAGTTGGACAGTAAGGTTAGTGATGCTTTTTATTTAAAAAAAATGTTTGATCACACCTAAGTTTGACTAGTATGATGATACGGTCAGCGGTAGAAATATCTTCATCGATGCAGTATTTTAATCAAAAATACACTACTTCATGACTGTAATTTATAAATTTGTTTTAATTCTAGCAAATACAACTATAATTTAACTAATAATAACAGTAACGTCTGCTCCATATATGTGGCTTAGCATTATTTACTGTTTCACTGTGCAGAATGGTTGATGTGGTTTATTAAGCATTCAGCTGATGGCTAAACTATGTTTAATGTAATTGGAGCTGTGTAGATGGAGTCAGTGAAGGTCAGCTGTGTAATACTGCATTCTCTTTCATCTCTCTCTGTGGTGCACAGACTCCCTGAACAAAGATGCTCTTTTAGATCTGAAGCTGAGACTAACAGTTGCCTCGTATGCTTGAGAAGAGATGCCTGTGTACTCACACTGTGGCTAAACCTTTATTTAAAGTGCCTGTGTGAACCTCACAATTCATCAGTAGTAAATTACAAGAAACAGACAAAGTGTAAAGCTAGTGGCCAGGCTACTGAGAATAGTATTTAGATGGTGGTGTGGGAGGCAGGAGTGTAAAAATTGAGTGAGTGGGATCAGAGCACTCCATATGTGCACTTGTGTGTTAGAGAGAGGTGTTTGATTATAACCGCCCCTCCCCACCTAGTCTCAGCCTCAGACGTCATGCCTACGGACCGTTGGCTAAACATCTGATGCTTATGGCACACAAAAGTGGAAACACTTCAGGAGTTTCGAAGTTGTCGTCGGATTGGTTGAATTATACAGGATTTCCGGTGTGTGTGTGTGTGTGTGTGTGTATGTGTATGTGTGTGTGTGTGTGTGTGTGTGTGTGTGTGTGTGTGAGAGTCATGAGTGGAGCTGTGGAGGAGGGGTGTTTGATTATCCCCCCATTAGCATGGTTGGCACTTATCCTGCATTGGTAGTTTATATCCCCCACGAGACCTGAGATTAAAGGAATAATTCATCCAAAAAATCCTTCAAGTTGTTCCAAAACTGTCTTTCTTTTGTGGAACACAAACAAATTTTTAAAGAATATCCAGGCCATTTTTTATATACAATGTATAATGAAAGTGAATGGGGACAGAGGTTCTCCAACTGAACTACCTCTTTAAATGTCCTCTCTGAATTGGTTTCAAAGTGAATATCAAATAGCTGAGGTACATTCAGATGCGAGCATGTTGAGCTTATATAAGCTTTCACAGCATTCTATGGAGTTAATTTTAATTGCATTAGCTGCTCCTAATTAAAAATGTAAAAAGAGATGTCTGTTTGTGCAGATACATGTGTCTGCAGCAGCCTCTGCACATAAAGTAAATGCAGTCTTTTTCAGCACTCTGTGTGCCGTTTAATCAGTTTGCTCAGGCATAAAAGAGGAGAGAAGCCGAGTATCTATATTTATCTGGACTTAGCCAAATGTTCTGAGGTTGCTTTGAGTTGCTTACATCTGTATTTAGTAATTTACTGCCTGAGTGGTTGAAAGTTAGCTGTCTGAAAGGGAAATATTTACTCACTAGAGCTGTTTGGGTTTTTATGTGCACTTTAATTGGCATCTTAATTCATGTGTATATAAATTGATTTAATTTGCGATTACTGATTATTCCCAAATGCCTACAAAAAGTCTTTCTCTTTATGTACAGGTGAATATCATCCCTATCATCGCCAAATCAGATGCCATCTCAAAGAGTGAACTTGCTAAGTTCAAAATTAAGATCACAAGTGAGTTGGTGAGCAATGGCGTCCAGATATACCAGTTTCCCACTGACGATGAGACTGTGGCAGAGATCAACTCAACTATGAATGTAAGTAAAAAAAATTTGTTTTCAGCCGAAACCGTTTTGAAGGGTCAAAATCATTGAGCAAAAAGGTGTAATTTAATTAGAGCTTCTTCGATGACACCCTTTGACTGTGTCTGTGTTTTACGTGTTCACACAACATGGATACATTACTCAATAATTGTTTAAACCATAGGAAAATGTCAATAAAATAAAACAACTTGCCTCAGAAAAAAACAGTCAATGTCCAAAATACTTGTCAGCTGGAAAAAATTACTTTAGGAAGGAGAATTTTAATAAATGTATGCATTGTATTACATACTCATTTTATTTTCATTCTTTTTTTTAATATCTTTCATTATTTCACTATGTCTTTATTATTTAACGTATAGGCTACTTGAATAAATCATTTAAATTTCACAACAAATAAAATTGGAGTAGAAACATGAAATGATTTGATTAATTTATCGATTATTAAATAAACTTGTTTTTGGTTTTCAGGAAGATGAAAATGTGATTTTTGGTTTAAGTTCAGTTACTGATGTTACATGCACTAAACATGATGTTCTTTTAATGTGAATGGAGTAATAATTATTAATATTGCTTATATAAAAAACAGGCTCCTAACCCTGAAGTAGTAAGCTTTGGTGTGTAACTCATCCCACATTGTATGTGTTTCTGATATGAGTGATACCTAAAATTGTGCAGATAGTTGAGAAAAGGTTTTGCCTTTGTGTTTCTACTTCTAAAATCTAGTTACTATGTGCTATATAAGAGAACAAAACGTACTTACAGTATTTTGTATTATTTGATTACAGAAATAAGATTAAGAATGATGCATTCCTCTTCCACTTGAAATCCTTTTACATAGAATCAATCATAAATGTACTATGTCCTGTTTTGCTTGGAGAAAACACAGCCATATTTTATACTTCAGCGCTTGTCCAGTTCTCATTTCACATCACAGTTCAACAGTTTAAGTGAGAAAGAGTCCATATGGTGTCCAGCTTTCCTGCTTGTGTTTGCTCACAGGAAATGACACCACAAAAGGAGAGGCATTCTTCTTCAGTGGACTCACAACAACACACTCGTATAGAGCAGGCTGAATGAATGAATGTCAGTTCACCAAACAGTCTGTGCCTGCGGGGTTGCTGTGGAGGTCTTCCAGTACTGGTTAACCACTGAAAACAAAGATAGCTGACCTCAGGTCCCTTCCCACTCATTTCAAGTGGGATGTGCCCTCATATGTTTTTCTCAGTGGTTTTAAAGGCCATTCTTGTTTAGTAAATGTTATCTTAACAAGGTAATTTCTTTATGAGGGTTTCGCCACTGTGAGATGAGATGTAGTACTACTTAAGTATGGAGGTGGATGCTGTGTTATTCCTCTGTTATTGCTCTCTTAGAACCATACTGATTGACAGAAGAATGTATTTAGTTAAACTACTGTTTAGAAATCTTTAGAAAGCTGAGTTTTCAGCAGCCATTACTCCAGTCTTTAATGTCACATTATCCTTCAGAAATCATTCTAATATGCTGATTTGGTGCTCAAGATTTTTTTTTATTATCAATGTTGAAAACCGTTGAGCTGCTTAATATTTTTAGGTAACCCGTGATACATTTTTTTTCAGGATTCTAGAAAGTTACACAGAACAGCATGTATTTGTTAATGAAATGGATTTAAATGTTGCATAATCAAGTCTGTTACTGTCTGAACTTAAAATAGAGTATTTCTGCTAAATTATTTGTTTGTGGGTTTTTTTTTTGTGCTCTGCAGGGTCATTTGCCTTTTGCAGTGGTGGGAAGCACTGAGGAAGTGAAGATTGGGAACAAGATGGTGCGAGCACGCCAGTACCCTTGGGGAACCGTCCAGGGTAAGTGCTGGTCACGTCTTCTAGAGGAAATGACACTAAGCTCTTCCCTCTGTTTGGCCCTGGCCTCTTTGTTCAGGACATCCAAACCCATCCCATCCCTCCCTTTTTGCAGCGCCTATCCTGGACACTCCCTTTCAACACACCATCATCTTTCTCTCTTGCATTTTTTTTCACAGCAGGGCAGAATGCTAATGTATTAGGGCTGTCAGAATGAGAAACTGACCTGTAATTCCCTTGTGACTAATCACTGTGGAGCAACAGGAAAATTACGTCAGTACAGCAGTGATTGGTTGATGGCACCACAAACACAATCCCTTAGTGCAGCGTATCCCAAACTGTATTCTATGTAAATATATTTTAAAACATAATTTATTCCTGTGATGGCAAAGCTTTTCAGCAGCCATTATTCTTGTCACATGATCCTTCAGAAATTATTCTAATATGCTGATTTGCTGCTCAATAAACATTTATTATTACTGTCAATGTTAAAGAATGTTAAAGTACATACACATATTGCAGTGTCTTTTTGTCTTAAATGAAAAAGAGGATTTACAGTACAATGATGATAATTTGTCATGTTCTGTAAGCTGTACAAATCCAGCTCACTTCATTCACAATTTGTCCTGTCAGTCTTCGTTAACGTGTGGTATGCATGCAGTGATTTGATGCGTAACATTATAGCAGCAGTGCTCTGACTGGCCTCAGGCTGTCTGTGACATCACTCTGAATCTCTCTCACTCTCTCTAATCAGCGCATGAAGCCACAGGGCAGCTCATGTGCTGTTACTTAATTTAGCCTGATGGAAGGCTGACATGACTGAGGAAAATATGGATATATGTGATGTGTGTGATTTCATGCATCACTGCTGCTGTGTGTCAAGTGTTTACTCGTGATTTATGGCACATAGTTTACTTGATTAAAGGTCAAAGTTACGTGGATTAAAACCACGTAGAATGGGATGCATTTGTATGCAAATGTATATCAGCTAGTGAGCTGGTAAAAATCCTATGAACTTTTGCACAGACAAGCACCACTCACAATTTCTTCATCAAATGTAAAAAATCTGTGTTTATACTATTACAATAACAGCTGCAGGGAATGTTGTTCGTGCTAACAATACTAGATCACAGCTGGTCAGAGTTATACAAACTGACTGTTAAAAGAGGTCATGTCCTTGTATCAGTGGTATGAAATGGAATAATGCTATCAGAAGTCACATTTTTTGTAACCTCAAGATGTTAAAATTAACATTTTAAGTGTATTTTAAAAAGTGTATTAGACACTTTAAAACTGCCTATGTTAGGTTATGTAAATGGTCACCATTTCTTAAGCCATTTCTTTCTTTTTTTTTTATCACTGTCTTTACAAGATTTTTTTTTTTTTCAGATATTCAGAAAAGTCTCTCAATTACACAATGACATACAAAACAGCTTGTATGCATCTATAAGAATTAAACGCATGCTTAAAATACATTGTTGTACCACTGTTACTTAAGATAGTGTCATGTCATCTTTTCCATTAACTACCCAGATCTTTAACTCTTAGACTAACTCCAACCTTGAATGTAATGTAGTAAGTAATGTGTATGGCATGTCCAGGAGGAAGTTATTCCCTTCTCTTTTCTTGTGCCTGTATCACTGTGGCGGTCATTGGTGGTAATTTTCCATCGGACATGATGTGTTTTGTGTTTTCCAGTGGAGAATGAGAATCACTGTGATTTCGTGAAGCTGAGAGAAATGCTGATCAGGGTCAACATGGAGGACCTGCGAGAGCAGACTCACACTCGCCACTATGAGCTATACCGCCGCTGCAAGCTGGAGGAGATGGGTTTCAAAGACACAGACCCTGACAGCAAACCCTTCAGGTGAAGAGTGTCACAATCGCACTGAATGATCTGGAAAAAGTTCTCCACCACAACCTATGACATAAAGATTTATAGTCTGCATTTACAGGCAGGGTAAATGTAATGGTAAAAGGGATAGTTCACTTATATGCGCACCCTCAAGTCATTCCAAACCTATAAGACTTTGGTTCATCTTCAAAACAAATTAAGATCATTTTAGAGAGACCCTTCATTGAAAGTCCAGGTAACCAAAAAAACCCCGAAAAGATCCAAGAAGATTAAAAAGGCATTGTGAAGCAAATCCATATGAACTGAGTGGCTTAATCTCAGCGGTTTAATTCATTTTAGGTGAACTATCCCTTTAAAACAATCTTTTGTGTGTGGTTTGTTGTGTTCAGCCTCCAGGAAACATACGAGGCCAAGAGGAATGAGTTCATGGGTGAGCTGCAGAAGAAAGAGGAGGAGATGAGGCAGATGTTTGTCCAGAGAGTCAAAGAGAAGGAGGCAGAGCTGAAAGAGGCAGAAAAGGAGGTTTGGGATTTATTTATAAAAAATGTTTTGAAGACCGTAATTAAAGCACTTTTGTAACAAATGTATTCAAAGTGTTATCCACAGCTCATGCAGTACATGGTATGTACATATACTGTAGTAGCTGTATAGCTGGTCTGGATTAAACGATCAAATGCATCCAAACATTTAAAAAAAAAAAGAGTCAGTGGTTACTTCTCTAAATTGAACTATTTTACAGTAGCTTTGTGTGTTTAGTAACATATACTGACTCTGTGGTGTTCACTTCACAGCTTCATGAAAAGTTTGACCGTCTCAAGAAGCTTCACCAGGATGAGAAGAAGAAACTAGAGGACAAGAAGAAGGCTCTTGATGATGAGCTAAACGGCTTCAAGCAGAAGAAGACGGCTGCTGAGCTGCTGCAGGCCCAGACCCTGCAGGCAGGGAGCTCCGCCACACTCAAGAAGGATAAAGAGAGGAAAAAGTAAGTATTGACCTCTACATGGTTCCTAACCCTCGCAACCTTCCCTTCCCGAGATACCAGAAGATCACGATGCAGGAGAACATGTGTGAACGTCTGTACGTGTGTGTGCATTTCACTGAACGCTCAAGTAATATTGCAAGGAACGTTAAATTTAGATAATGAATAATAGTAATGGAGTTGACAGTGCAGTGATGTGAAAATTAAAGTTCTAGTTTGAGTATATACACTACTGTTCAAAAGTTTTTACGATTTTTTTTTTTTTTTTAAGAAAATATTTTTATTCAGCAAAGATGCATTAAATTAGATGTTAAATTTAGATTAGGTTTGTTTAAAAGAAATGCCTTTAAAAAAAAAAAATCACATTTTCCACAAAATATATTAAACAGCATAACTTTTCAACACTCAAAATAATGAATGTTTCTTGAGAACCACATTTGCATATTATAAAGATTTTCTTGTCAACTCTGAGGACTGAAGTAATGGCTGCTGAAAATTCAGCTTTGCCATCACAAGAATAATTTTCATTTTTAGATATATGAAAATAGATAATTTATTTTAAATTGTAATAATATTTCACATTAATACTGTTTTTACTGTATTTAATTAAATAATGCATCCTTGGTAAGCGTAAGAGAATTATTTAAACAACATCCTACCCCAAACTTTGGAACAGTAGTGAAGATACTCATATTGTTGTGCATTTATAATATAAAACATCCACTACATCTCTTTACATTACCCAGTCTGGTGTGTGGTAGAAATCTTGTATGAATATAACATGTTAGACAGTTCAATATCGTCGTTATAATTATATATGCTCTATAATTCTAGTTTTCATGGTATTAAATGATTACATTATTAACAATACAATATTGCATTCACTTATTGCATTGCGATCATGCACATCCAATCTGAAAAGGGTACTAGTAATCAGAGCTCAAATAAATTGCTTCAATAATGCTGGTAATCACTCATGGTTGTGTATTCAAGCTGATTTGCTGCATTCACCTGAGTGTTATATGGGAGGAAGACACTTGCACTGACAAGGTTTACGTTTTTGTTGTTTGGTTGTTTTTTTTCATATCAATCTCTTCAGTTTTTAACTGTTTCCCCCGCTTAAGCTTCTTGTATGTCCTCACAAGGCAGCACTTTTCACAGCAATGAGATACTGAGGAAACACTGTTAATTGTTGGTGTCATGCAATAAAGGAGATGCTTTTTATTTTTGCAGTACATAATGTGCAAGATTGTCCCAATCCAAATCCAAACTTACAGCCTTTACATTAACAGTCCAGATTCGTACCACTTTCTCCTCCACGCTCCTGTGTGTGTTATTTATTCCTGTGTGTATATCAAAGATAGCCAGAGAAATGGTCCAGTTTTCCTCAGTGCTCTTGCAAGGCAGGGCATGTAGAGTATTCATTGTTTGATGTTGCATGTAAGGTGTCTTGTCTAGTTTGTGAACGTGTCATGTACGTCTCATCCATGCTGTTTTCCAGTTAACTCCTCACCTGCTCCCAGTCCTGCATGAGACACCTTATGCTGGTAAGGCTTTCAAAGTATATCTTAAGGCACAAGCCCTCATTCGCGAGGGAGCTAAATTACAAAAACACATGTAATGATGATGGTCAGTTAGACTGATCCTGTAATTGCGGTGTTGAAGCACTGCAGTAGTAATTACAGCTTTTCCTATTCATGCTTAAAAGTGCTGGTAATGTGAACATCTTTGTGGCTGCAGCAGGGGATATTATGTCACCAGCGCCAGGCGAGAGTTTATTGCTCTCTCTGTGTGATGTGCAGCCGTCTGCCATCTGAATCCATAACAATCTGCTGTTGTTTGCACTCCACTGCTCTTCCACGATCTTGCACAAAAGAGCCTTTAATGGCTCAGCTCCTACAGCTGGGCCACACTAGTCCACCACTTGGCCTTAAAATAATGCTGTTGTTGAGTGAGCCATCCCTTGCCACAGACATCTTAGCAATAGTTAAAGAACACATTATTGTTAAAGTTGGGATATCCGGTTCATGTACATAACACAAAAGAGGAGACCATGTAATGAATTTTATCTGGTACAAATAGAGAACAATTCTAAGCCTTACCACATGCACCCCCTGCAACCGCTTTGAAATGTTTTAACAGATGCACGACTAACATTTTTGATAGTTTTTTAATTAATGTGTATACAACAGTGTGTAACCTGTAGGGAACAATAATCTTCCTTCTCTCTCGTTTCCAGTTCAGGATTCCTGTAGAATGTGCTCCCCCTGCCCGCTGTGAATGAGCTCTTCCCTCCTCAGTGTTCCTGAGCAATGCTGTTCCCGTTCCCTCCCCCCTCTCTCCCATCCCGTCCCATCCCGTCCCCCCAGTTTCATGCATAACACAGCTGAGGAGGGATATTAACTGTGAATGGAATCCTTCTTTAGATTGTTTAACTCCTTTTTTTTCTTTTTTCTTTTTTTTCTTTTTTTTTTCTTTACATGCGATTGTTTTTTTTCTTTGTTTTACTTGCTGTGTTATGATGTCATGATGATATTGCTTTGTTCTGCATGACTAGTGTTTGATTCAACTTTAATATGTGTGGCAACTGTTGTGGGTATGCAGTAGTTGAGTACACTGGTTAAAATGGGACAAATTCTATTAGTAGTACCATAATTGTCATTAGTGTTATAATAGGAAGATGTATGAGCTGCTTTCAGTTCAGTCTTGCAGTGAGATTTAAGGCATTTTACCCTGTTTTCTAATTGAACATGATGTTTTGTCTCATTTTAGCTCATGCATGTTATACAGATGCTGTCTGGTCATCTGTAGCCATACCTCAATGTTTTTTTTTATAAACCTGTTATTGCTATGCTTGTATTAGTTTAGAAAAACTTTGGCACATCTCATCCAAATGTAAGCACCTTTTATAACTTTATTTTTGTGACATTTTATTTTTCACAAAAAAAAACAAAAAACTTTCTAATAAATAAATATCAATTGCAAAGGGATCAATATTTGTATCAGTAATAAAGGGCCTTTCATAAACCTTTAAACTGTGGGAAAGTCATTGTGTATGAAAATCAGACAATTAATTCTACATTTTATTATTTGCATTATTCATAAAAGTGTGACTGAATGTTTATGCACTCAGGGTGAGCGTATATAATGAGACTAATCATTCATCTGAATTTATTTTCTAAAGGTTTGGCCTGTATTCTCAAGTGAAGTGTTTTGACCACCACCACAAGTCAAATGACATAAACGTCATTATAAGATCCTTGCATGAGGAAGTTTAGTCTAGGCAAGTTTTCTGAGTCACTGCAGGAAATGACAGGTTAATTTTGAGTTTCTCAATGATATTTTCAAAGCTACGATTAAAGATGGACTGTTCAGCAAAATCAAAGTGATTCTGTTGGTTCTATGCTGGATGACAGTGTTTTGTATTGTATCTGGATGCTGGTCTTTCATCAGGTGGTATTGATGTGATTGATATTTATCATCTATTAACGCTTTTGCTCCCTCCAGTGTCCCTGCTCACTGCCGTGTGTGTATTTACTTTCCTTTGCAGTAATCCCTGGCTCTGCACTGAGTAGTATGGCTTTGATAAGGGACCAGGCCCAGACTCTTTGGTTAACCGGTACCCCAAGGCTAAGGGGGAGGCAGTGTGGACCAAGCCCCTCTGCGTTTCTCATAAATCACCTCTTGTATTTTGATTTTTGGGCTCTTTCTGCAGCTTTTACTAACATTTGTATTTATTGTGTTACCAAAACCTTTGCTTAAGGCTGTGCTTTTTTGCGGTGTGTGATTTTTGATGCTTTGTGTGACTAATATGCTTAAAGGGAATAGTTCACCCAAAAATTTAAATTTGCTAAACCTTTAATCACTTCAGGCCATCCAGGATGTAGATTAATTTGTTTCTTCATCAGAACAGATTTGGATAAGTTGCCATTACATCACTTGCTCACCAATGGATCCTCTGCAGTGAATGGGTGCCGTCAGAATGAGAGTTCAAACGACTGATCACAATAATCCACAAGTAATCCACACCACTCCAGTTCATCAAAGTTTTCACCCATTCACTTCAGAGAATCCATTGGTGAGCTAGTAATGCAATGCAATGCTAAATTTCTTCAAATCTGTTCCGATGAAGAAACAAACTCTTCTACATGAGGGAGAGAAATTATTTAGGGTGGTGAATTATTTCTTTCAAATTTGTGCCTCTTTCAGAGAAGTGGGGAGGGCAAATGCAATCATTATAATCACTGTCCCAGATAATCTGTTTTATTCTTCACTAAGTTTTAGATTAGGTTAATGTTGACCACAGTTTTAAATAGAGAATGCGAGATGAGCTAATCCATGCACATTTAAAAGCAAATGCACAATGCATTTGAAGCAAGGCAGAAGGACGGTGTGTTCCTATCCGCCCTCATTCCGAATGCTTCATGCTTTTGGCTGGCAAAAGAAAAAACCGAGTGCCCATTTCCAGTTGACTGATATAAACTTGTCTTCCCACTGGTGCTGTTGAGTTTAGTGGCCTCCTGATACTTTCTCTAATCTGCGTTTGTCTCCTCTCTTCTTCTAGCTTCTTTTAACTCTGTCTTGGCCACCTGTTGGAAGAGGGGATTGCAGCTTCCACGAGAACTAAGCATCCACTCTTCTTGTCTTTTTCACTCCGTCAGCCTTGTTTGAATATTTTGTTTAATTGTTTTAATTTTATTTTTAAACTTTCATGCTGTGTGCCCTGTTGAACATGGCCTTATGTGGGCTTAACATGGTATTTTTCAACAAATATTAGCTCTGTTTCCTAATTAGGGCATGCTAAGCAGTCCCTCATTAGTATTTTTACAGACATCGTTTGCTGGTGACACCAGATCCAAAGCTCTAGTAGAAAGGCTGTGAACTAAAGGAATGCTTTGGAGTTTTTTCAGTTAAGCTTTTTATGTCTATGATATTGCCTTGCAGTCTCAATCTGTTCAATTAAACAATAATTTTGTTTCTTTCATGAATACATGTGTTCGTGAATGAACCTGCATGTCCTCATCAACATTAACATGGTGTTAACTGTGAGGAGCGAACGGATACTAACTTATTTGCAAACACTATGTATAATTTAGGGTATGAATTAAGCGGAGTAAGATTATCTTTAATAAGACTTGAAAACATTTTGACACGCTGGCTGTGAATTTTGAGAAAATCCAAAGAAAATGGGCCCGAAAGTTCCTGTTAAGCAAGAGATGTTTAATTGTAATTTAATTAGAATCTTTATTTGAAAGCATGAGGTAAATATAAGCAAAATCTGAGAGGTTTGTATTGTATGTTTTGTAATGCCCTATACATTTCAAGTCGTAAATAGTCGCACCAATATAGTCATACACTTTATTTAAAATATAATCTTAAAGAATAATAACACCTATTGAAATACCATGTAGGTCACATTCAGTGCCACTTTTTATATTCTTTATCTTCTGTTCTTTTGCATGCCCTGAACATATTTTTGTTTATATATGGAGTTATTCTTTGCTTAGACATATGTACACTTTCTTTTTATTACAACTTTATTACATGTATTTATTCCAGGTACAATGTGCAGTTACATTCAATTCCCATTTTGCCAAATATTGTATTTAGATATGTCAAGGAGTTTCAGTCATTTCATTTAAAATACGTCAGTTATGAGGTACAGACAGTCATGCATACGTGCAGTACATATAATTTATAAGGACCTATTTTGCTTAGCAATGTCAAGACATGTTTTAATGATTAATTACATTATTGACAAGTGACTGTTTTCTGTGTGAAACATTTTGGGTGTCAAGACTGGCCTACATTTTTCTAGTCATCTTCCATATTTTCCCCTTAATGTCAATTACCCCCACCCCTGTAATACCAGAAATTTGTGAAATATTTAACTGTAGTAAGATTCCATGGTGTACATTTTCAATAAAACATTTAAAAACCTGACATGCTATTTCATAATTTACCCTCCAAATGATTTTATTTATATATATATATATATATATATATATAGTATCTCACAGAAGTGATACACCCCTCACATTTTTGTAAATATTTTATTGTATCTTTTCATGTGACAACACTGAAGAAATGACACTTTGCTACAATGTAAAGTAGTGAGTGTACAGCTTGTATAACAGTGTAAATTTGCTGTCCCCTCAAAATA
>NW_015549590.1:2721963-2722464 GCF_001515605.1 Sinocyclocheilus anshuiensis | reverse complement strand
AGGTGTGTTTGGGGTCGTTATCATGTTGGAATACTGCCCTGCGGCCCAGTCTCCGAAGGGAGGGGATCTATGGCGTTATTTTACTTTTTAGCACGCGGATTTCCCTCGCTCTAGCACAAAACCAGAGGCGCGCGCTCAGATGCACGCTCACAAAAATGTGAGGGGTGTACTCGCTTCTGTGAGATACTGTATATATACACACACACACACACACACACACACTTGTTTTACCCTAATACAAACATGAGTTCAAATTTAAATAAAATGTAAAATATTATGCATAAAATTATCATAAGTACAGCTATTGTAGGAATTATATGAAGAAAATTTATTGTAAGTCAATTAATTTCACACGCAGTACTGATGAGATAAGAGGAAAATTAAGGATTTAAATGGTACACAATTGTTAGGAATGATGGTGCGTTCAAGTCATGTCGGATAGATCGTATTTACGCGATGAACGCCACCACAAAGTCGTTATTACGAGTGGGAAACTCGACA
>NW_015549590.1:2681678-2721874 GCF_001515605.1 Sinocyclocheilus anshuiensis | reverse complement strand
CAGTTTCTTTAATCCCCGAGTTTCCGAGTTGGGGGCGTGTCAATGAGAAACATGGCGGAATCGATGGATGCAACGAGTCTGTAGTTGACGGTACATTTTTGTTTAAATTTATAGTTAATTCGTCAGTGACAAGTACTGTAGAACTGCATGTCTGACAGAGGGAGACCGAGAGATTGCCAAAGTAAAACATAAATCACAATACTTATAGGTATTAAGCAGTGACATTGTCAGGCTTTTTATTGACAAAAAAATAAGCTTTTTTAATGTGGCAGGATTGTAATATAACAATACGTTTTTATGCGATAGATTAAAGTGGCTTCATAAATTACTTTTTAAAAATATTAAAAACGCAATACACACCTGATGCGAATTCTTTGCTCTCCATTTTCTATAAGCAGAGTTAACAGACCCTGTTGTATTTTCTTGTAATTTATTAAAAGTAGGTACACCGCCATCTTGTGCCGACTAAACTGACTTGAACGCACCTGACGTCGTAATTACGACTTGTCAACTCGTAAGTACGAACGTCCCAGGAGGACTTGAACGCAGCATGACAGTAGACATAGGCTGTGTCTCAAAACCTAGTCAGCTGCCTACTAAGACAGCATTTTGGCGATCAAACGCTTGACTGGAGCCTAGACAGCATAAGTAGGCAGCTCTCTAGCACTAGGCTGTGAAACACGGCCACAGCGTGTCATGCGCTTCCATCTCTGGCCACCAAGAGGCGCTGTCACCATCAGCTATCAGCGCTCCGTCACTGAACTGCACAGTGTCCTTCAGTCCGCGTACAGAAAATAATCATATTTAGATAGTTTTTGTTTATTGTACTCGATAAAGATGTCTACTACGACCGGTGGCGGAGAGTTTGGCAACCCTCTGCGGAAATTTAAGCTGGTTTTCTTGGGCGAGCAAAGCGGTAAGTGTTGAGATATGTGAGACGTGGACAGAGAAACGGACAGGACAGGCCAGGTGAAAGGATGCTACAGAAGGATACATGTTACCAAATAAACACGAAAATAATTATCTGACAGTTTGGACGGATACGATTATGCACATGCACTTAAAATGCAGTAAGATGTACAGAAAACGGTTGTCATGAACAATACACGAACAGACATCATGAGAACATCCTTGCAGTATCCGAACTAACGTTATATTAGAAAGATACGACATACGATTATTAACTCAATTATGCTTTAACCTACAAAGTGCATGTTATTTGTATGTCTTTCCCCTCAGTGTTTATGTATTCTCGCATGTAGACATCGAAGGAAGCCATCAAGTCCTTGTATTAGCATGCTTGTGTTGTCTGGTCTTAGCCGCAATAGAGAGCTTCCATGTTAAAGGCCTTTTATTTGTGATCACATCGATCGTTAGTATTTAACACAAAATGCAAATAAGATTGCGCTACAGCTGTGAATGAACATGTTTCAATGTATAAAACAAAACTATCTGTTGTTGTAAGGATGGTCGCTAGCTAGCGGTTAAGTTAGCATGTTTCTAACTAGCCGGCTGTGACAATCAAGATCATGAGATCATAAACCACATCAGGGATGTTTAACTGCCACATCGTCCACGTCACATCTACGTTTTCTTTTCATAATGGCTGGATCGGACGTAAAAGCGAGCAGCGAGCTGTCGTAAACCAGAGCTACTGCATGTCTTAGCCTGTATTGATATGGTATGCTGCTGTGAAAGCAGGACGGCGACACCCATATTGCCAACACAGCGATCAGAGTTCAGACTCATCCTGCAGACCAGTGCATCCCCTTCCTTACGTGACAGCATCTTTGACATTATGCTTTCGATACGAACATCAAACATGCTGTCTATGTAGGGAGCACACTAGGTTTTGAGACACATTAACTGTGAGGGAGGCCCTTATTTGTAATTTCTTTGTTTTTTTCTCTTCCTCCACAGTGGGCAAAACTTCACTTATCACCAGGTTTATGTATGACAGCTTCGATAATACCTATCAGGTAACACCTGCTGTGATAGTCATAGCCCATATTATGTTCACAAATGCTTACCATGTTACTATGCATCTTAATATCTGCCCAAAGTGTTGTTGACTTTGTCAAATCTGAAACATGAAGGTTTGGTTCAGTGGTGGTCCCTAAAAGAAATAGTTCACTTACTAATAAATATTCTACCTTGGAATACAAAAGGATACTTTGTAGAATAGTCATGCTCCTATTTTCCATACAACAAAAGCATATGATGACCAAAAGCTGTAAAGCTCTCTAGTTACCATCCAGAATTAATTTTTGGCAGACTAGCAATGTCTGTTGAAATGAAAATATTAATTAGCCATAAGTGTTGCTGTTGTTGTTGCTGCTGACCATGAAACTTTATAATACAATTTACATTATTTTTATAAACACAAAAATATATACATATTTTATTATTTTGACTATGGCAATGTTAAGCTGTTTGTGGCAAATGTCTCAGGTCATAGATTTGATAGATCATATCATACAAACATAATTGTGTTTAATCTTTAGGCTTTCTACTATGTAAACATACACTACCATTCAAGAGTTTGGGGTCAGAACGATTTTTAAAATATTTTTAAAAGAAGTCCCTTATGCTCACCAAGACAAGATTTATTTAATAAAAATACAACAATAAATCAGTAATAATGTGAAATATTATTGTAATTTAAAACAAATGTTTTCTATTTGAATATATTTTAAAATGTAATCTATTTATGTGACGCAAAGCTGAATTTTCAGCAGTCATTACTCCAGTTGTCAGTGTCAAATTATCCTTCAGAAATCATTCTAATATGCTGATTGGTGATCAAGAAACATTTGTTATTTTAACATTATAAATATCTTTACTGCTTCTTTTGATCAATTTAATGCATCATTAAATGCTGATTAAAAGTATTAATTTTCTTAAAAAATACTGATCCCAAACTTTTCAACAGCAGTATAAAATGGTAGATTTTAACTTGCATTTGGTACTTGGCAAGTGTTAATTTAGTTTGTAGCTCTCAAATCACATTTATACATCTGCATATGATGCACATGTGAACCAAATTTGATATTAAATTTGATGCAGAGTGTCTTGATAAAAAAAAAGTTTAAATATACACAAGAGCAAATGAGATTTTCCATGAATTAGGACAATTTTATGGTATTTTTTGTTTTATTTATCAGATTTTGGTGACTATGCATTCATTGTAAGGAAAACAGAAATATGAACATTTTGCAAAATATCTCATTTTGTGTTCCACAGAAGATAGAAAGTATAAAAAGCAAAATAAATATTCCTTCAATGACCGATTTTGCAGTGTGCACTAAGTTAACTCATTGTTTCTCTCTACAGGCAACTATTGGTATAGACTTTCTGTCAAAAACCATGTACTTGGAAGATCGCACGGTAGGACAGATCAACGTTTCTAGAATAATTTCCAAGTAGTCTCTGTGTGTCCAAGCCTTTTGTTTTATTGGAAAGCTAGCATGTTTGTATAAAGCCTGGTTTAGTTTAAATATTGACTAACAATGTTAGTACCAGTATAGTAGATGGTTTTGACACACACTGGCTCAAGTCATTCACCTTGACGTTTTTCTAATATCACCTGTTAAGTCTATGAGACAACTTTATTTATTTATTTGAAGTTCGTCAGGTGATTTCACTCACTGTCTCTGTCACCGATTCATCACGGTTATCATTTGCGTAATTCCTCGTGCATGCTTGTTGCTCATCACACTTATGTCATTAGTTTGTCATTTATTTTGATTTCACCTCTTTAAGTTTGGTTGTGTCTTTGTCCACCTCACCCCACTCTCTTCCATGGCTGGGTGCTGAATGGGTCCCCATGCCTGTTGTGCTGCATGGATGGTCATAGATTCGGCTACAGCTGTGGGACACTGCTGGGCAGGAACGCTTCCGTAGCCTCATTCCCAGTTACATCAGAGACTCAGCAGCCGCAGTGGTGGTCTATGATATAGCAAGTAGGTAGCTAGTGCTCCTGCTTCACCACATGGTGGGGTCAAGTTGGGTACCGCTTGAGTAAATGGCACTCATGGAGCTTTATAAGTGTGCTGGTTTATTTGAGCATTCCTGGTAAAGTTAAATAAAGTAAAATAAAAAAAATCACCCTTATGTTGTTCCAAACATGAATGACTTACTTTCTTCTGTAGAACCAAAAAAGACAAATAGTGAAAGTCAGTAGAAGCCAAAACAACATTGGACCCCATTGACTTGCATTGTATTGAAAACACTGACATTTTTAAAAATAAATTATTTCCTTCCAGCTTTAGCATTTTTGCTCTGGTTGCTTGTAAAATTTAGGATTTAGTTTAACATTCTTTTGTTTGTGTTTAAGGTTTTTAATGGCATTGCATCAAGCAAATGGCTGCAATATAACAAAGAGTGAAAAATTGAAGGGGGTCTGAATACTTTCCGTACCCACTGTATATAAAATGCTCTTTGTTCCTAAAACTAGATTCCTGCTTAGGGAATTCTGCTATTTTTCCAATTTAAACTTCCATATTAAATTTTCCCAAACATTGGATGTTTTTAAATTGTTTTAAGTTTGGATTCGAATACATATTTTTAGAATTGCTTTTACACCGGAGCAGAGATAATAGGATATGAACATGAAGATATTTTCCTATCTATATAGGATAGATTTTTCTGTCCATACAATGGAAGTCAGTGTTTTGGACCCCATGGACTTTCCTTATATGGACAAAAAACATTATTCAGAAAGTCATACAGATTTGGAACATCATGATGGCGTGCAAATGATAATAAAGTTTAAATTTGGGGGGCTTTATGAAAACAATTTGCTTTTTTTTTTTTTATTAATATTTCAAAACCATAAAATGATGTGGTTTAGACTGAAAATATGTCCAGCAATACTTACATGTATGGAGTGCCATTTGCAAAGCATCTTGCAGAAAGCAGCATCATTCAGAGAACAGGAATGGAGAAATGCCTTCATATGATGTCTAAAATCGTTCTCATTTCCTAAAATCTTGGTCATGATCTATAAATACAGAACTTCATAAGCAAAAATTGGTCCGCTTTGTAGGAGCATTTCTCCATTTCCTTCATGTTTTTGTTTCTTTGATGTTGTCCTTTTCTTCTAACCCTGCTCCCTTGCCCTATCCTCTCTTTATATCTTTTCTTTTCTCTGTTCCTCCTTTCTCGTTCCCTTGTTTTCTTTGCACACCACGGTTTGCTGGTCCCTCAGGTTCGGCTCCAGCTGTGGGACACTGCAGGGCAGGAGCGCTTCCGCAGCCTCATTCCCAGCTACATCCGAGACTCCACAATTGCTGTGGTGGTCTATGACATCACCAGTGAGTCCGAGCCTCACTCATTGGGTCAGCAGGGATTTATGCCTCCAGGGCGCAGTTAGCACAATACGCCAGCTGCTTCTAGGTCATGGCAGTTCATCTTAGTATCGTTGCTTGGGAACAATGATATTTTTTATTATTTCATTCAAAATAAATGAAAAGTAGTTTGTACATGCTTCTCTTTTAACAGCAAACTGCTGTTACTGAGCATCGAAATGACCTGTGCTTTAACTTAGCCGTCCTCTGTTTTGTTGATCTTCATACTAGCAGTCTGCTTGCACACTTTCTTCTAAGAAAGCTTGACTTTGAAGTGAATCAAGTGTGATTTTGACCACTGCCAAATTTGGATTGTGCAAATTGATTTTTAATCAATCACTCAATCAATGAAGTCCGTTCCAACAGATCACAAGATATTTTTTCTTTTTAATGAGTCCTTGCCTGACCTTTTTTCCCCCTCTGTTCTTCAGATCTCAACTCTTTCCAGCAAACCTCAAAGTGGATAGATGATGTCAGAACAGAGCGAGGAAGTGATGTCATTATCATGTTGGTTGGCAACAAGACAGACTTGGCTGATAAAAGGTACAGCAATTGGAGGTGTTTGATAAACACATCCTTTGTTCATCCCTCAGACTTCACGTTTTAAGTTATTTTTGTGTTCGGTTTTCTCTTTATCATTAATTTAAATATTATGTTGAGCAATTTGTGCCATTTTTGCTTTTCTGTTTGATCATATTTTCTCGTGTTGATTTATATTTGATTTCCCATCACTACTTTTGTTTTTCATACCCATTCTAATTTGAACTGTCCACACCTGCACTATGGACTATGACAGGCAAGTGTCAGTAGAGGCAGCAGAGAAAAAAGCTCGGGATCTGGGTGTGATGTACATAGAGACCAGCGCCAAAGCTGGTTATAACGTCAAACAGGTGGGTGAAATGATAGAGCTGTAGTGCAGACTTAAGATTATGTACCTAGTTTATGTAACAGAATCTGTGGCATATTTTCGATTTCCATGGAAAATAATTTTGACTCAGCACTCGGGTTGTAAAAATTAACTAAACACACAATGACAGTAATACATTTACAGTACAATCCTAGCAAACAAACAAGCAACAACTCAAATGTTTTGTTTTGAAAGTATAACATGAGCAGCTCAGTGCCACATACTTGCGTGATCATCTTGAACCCGATGCACAATCAATGTGGGGAAATTTTCACCCTCACTCGAAACTCACATTAGCACAGATTCCTATTGAACTGACTCCATTTCAAACTTTTTTTTTTTTTTGTGATTGAATCACCAACCCTTTCAGTTGTGATCTGCCCAAGGAAACCAAAAAGAAAGATGGAAGGAATGTGACATTAACACCCACATGTATTCTGCAGCCACATAATTCAGCAGAAAGCTCTGCAGATTTCTATTGAATTGAAATGAATGTCATTAACAAAGTCCTTTACATCTCCTACCTCTTGTGTGTCCTTTTATTAAATATTTTGCGATGTTGATTGTTTTCAGCTAACAATAATTGTCTAGCTCAGTTTAACACATTTTACCATATCTAAATCCTTTTTGCAGACTTTTCCTCTCAAATGCAGAAAATGGCCACAGATTCTGTCTTGGTCTGGGCAATAACTATCTGTAAAAGCACTGTATACTTGGAGTTGTTCTGAAATGTCCTTATACAAAGCCAAAATTATTCGCTATAGGAAGTAGATCAAATTTTTAAAAAATCCTCAGATGCAGTGTAGAAACATTAAAGGAGTAGTTTAACCAAAAGATTCTGTCATCATTTATCACCCTTATGTTCCAGACATGTATAACTTTTTTCTTCTTTGGAACACAAAATAATACATTTAGCAAAATGTCCATGCTGCTTTTTACTGTACTATAGAAGTGGATGGAAAGGAGTTGGCCATTCTTCTATTATTCTGTTACTCTTTCTTGTTCCACAGAAGAATGCAAGTCAAACAAGTTTGAAATGACATGAGGGTGGGGTAAGCGATTTCTGGTAGCCAATGTTGACATTTGAAATTGAAATGCGTTTATACATGTCTCTGCACTCACTGTTTTACTGAAGTAAAAAAGGAAAGCTACAACAAAGACCATTACAGTAAATTACAGTAAGTGCAATATAGTTGTTTTTATGTAACTTTTAATGCAAACACTGACAGACAATTGTCAGTGAAAGCACAACGTTGAATAAAATGTAAGTATTAATTTGCTGTTATTCACACGTATTACGGTTCAATTTAAACTATGTAACATCGTGATTGGTAGGTGGTAAATTGGCAGTTATGAAAGTTAAAGAAAGATCTTAAATACACTCTAAACATTCAGGTACACCATACGTGCATGGTGAGTGGAAAGCTCTGAAAAGAAAGGGGGAAAATAAACAGAAGGAAAAAACTACTAAGAATACAACAGGCATTTTCATAACGTCAAACACCACACAAATTCCGGCATGTTTCCATCAGGAAACAGTGTTTTGTTTACAGCTTCCCAGGCTGCTACAATGAGCACACCAGAGGACAAGCTAGTCACTAACAAAGTATAAAAGGTTCATGGCATTGAACATTTTTTGATATTTTAAAAAGATATCCAAGGTACAAAACTGCTTAATTTAGTTGGTCTGCTGGTTTTGTTGTTCTTCCGGCATGGTTTTAGTTTTTTTAGTTGTAATTATTGCTGTCAATCGATTAAAATAAATTCTTCTGTTCAGTCTGTTGTTCAGGTGCTGGTCTGGTGTTGCACATTTCTTTCTGAAAGTGTATAGCCAGTTCACTAATTAAAGGTGGGGTAAGCGATTTCTGTTAGCCAATGTTGACATTTGAAATCACCAAAACAAACACGCCCCTACCCCAAAAGGGTCTCGCCCCTATTTTGATAGCTCCGCCCCACACATACATACGCAACCCAGGCAACGATTAGTTCTGTGAAGCAGCAAAACCAATGTTACACCGTGTCTACACTGGATGCGAGTGGTGCGGTGCGACAGAATACTATAGAACTCATTATAATCAATGATGCTGTCTACACCATAGATATATATACATATCTATATGATCTACTGGATGCGGTGTGGCACGACATGACAAATCCCCAACAGAAAACTGCTGCTGAGTTCTATTTATGACATATTGACACAAATTTCAAATGATTTTCAATGGTCGCTTTGTCGCGTCGTGTGCTAGACAGACTTTAGCTGTTGCGGCGCAGACACGGTGTTGCTCGCCTATCGAGAAGAAACAAAGCAACCTTGGCGTCCGATCGCAAGCCTTCCGCTCCTTGAGTTCTCTCCAGCGCTGGAAAGCTGATCCGATATTTACATGGGTCCTACTTCTTGCCTTATTGCCTTAAGCCTTCTTTTGTTCCGCAGACCTTTTCCTCTTTTTTTTTTTTTTTATCCGCCATCTCTATCTTTCTGTCGTTCGGCTCGGCTAATGTCCGTCCCGTGCACTGAATGCTCTCTCCTGCACATCATGAGTCGACACGCCCCTTGCTGCTGATTGGCTACAAGTTTGTTTTGCTATTCGGCCCGACTCAGTTTTCTAAAGCGTTTTTGAAAAATCGCTTACCCCACCTTTAATGATGATAGAATATTAATTACTGGGTGAACTATCTCTTTAAGGGATATTTTAATGACCCGAGTGCCAACGACATTATCATCACTTCCCTAGATAGGGTGTTCATTTATTATTTGTTGTAGATTGTCCTCAAATAACAAATGTGTTCTCTGTGAATAGCCTTTTGTTGAACTGCAGTGCAGTGGTCTCTTTTCAGTGTTACGATTTCAGCCATTTCTCAACCTTTGACGGGGTCCTATCAACACACTAATTCCACTTTTTCCCCATTACTAATGTGAACCTCAGTCAGTCTCTGTCTCTTTCTCTTCTTCTTGATGCAGTTCTTTTGTCTGTCTGTATTTCTTTCCTTTCCCCCCTCCCTGCTCCGGTCGAGCAGACAGATTACCACGGAGGAGGGCGAGCAGAGGGCTAAGGAACTGAATGTCATGTTCATTGAAACCAGCGCAAAGACTGGCTACAATGTCAAACAGGTAGAATCACTGAGAAACCAGGACGGCCCAGCCCTACCTTCCCTCCACCACTCTATCTTGTGCCTCCTTTGGTTTCTATCTTTCTCTGCCTCAGCCAACATTAGCCATTCTGCCCCCGCCTCACATTCACAGGTGTCCTGCGCTGTTGGGCTGCTCTTCTGTGTTTTTGTTTTGTTTTGTTTGCTTGAATTGCTCCTCATGTGTCACAGATGTCCTTTGCATGTTGGCCAAGCGTCGATAGAATGATTCTTCTATATGTGTTGTGTTGTAGCACCACTTGCAATTCACAGACTGGATGTAGACATTTCATTTGTGCATTGTGCTTTTTATTAGCGTATTGTATTGCATTGCTTTTTTTATTGTCAGAATGAGTAGAACTTGGAGCCTCTTTTAACTTTGTTTTCTTTAGAATGCTAGTGTCATCAGAAATGCACTCCTTTTACATCTATACCCACTGGGAGTTATGATTTAGTTTAAATAGAAGAGACTGGGGGTAGCTGCACATGAGAAAGTTGTTAGAAGTGATACACTACTGTTCAAAGCATGGGGTTTTAAAAGAAAATACTTTTTTTTTTTTTTTAGACAAGGTCACATTAAATTGATCAAATGTCGACAGTAAAGACATTTGCATTTGTACAAATGATTTCTATTTCAAACAAATAATTTTCTTTTGAACTTTATATTCATCAAAACTAAAAAAAAATCTGTTTCTAAAAAATAAAATCTTAAGCATAAATATTTTCAACATAGCTAATAATATATGTTTCTTGAGCAGCAAATCTGCATATGATAATGATTTCTGAAGGATCATGTGACACTGAAGACTGGCTGATGAAAATTTAGCTTTCCGCCACAGGAATAAATTACATTTTAACCAAACTTTTGTACTGTAGTGTATCTCATTAACTATAAGATTTTGAGTCAAATGTCCAAGTAAGCAAATGCCTGTTAGTGATTTTGTATGTGGATTTAAAATATTTAGTTCAAATTCTTTTATACAGCTTATTAATTACAATATTTGTTGTTGACTTTTTTCATAGTTGTTTTTCTATTTTAAATATACATTAAAAAAGCTTATAATAGGTTTTCAGCTTGCATTGTGAAAATTTACCACAAATAGTGACAACATGCCAAAAAATATTGTCACAAAAGATCAATGTGTGTTCATTGAACTGCAAATTTTGCAGTTTTTTTATATAGCTAAGATGTCTATAAATAATAATCTATCAATTAAAAAGAAAAAAAAAGAATCTTGACTTGAGCAAAATGTCTGATAACTAGCCCCAGTCTCCCCTACTACTAAGTTATATATTATATTATATATTATATGATATTATATTATATAAAAAATGCATTGATTTATGTACATTTGGCCCAAGCATCAGAGTTTTTTTGTTTTTTCTAGCTGTTTCGTCGTGTTGCTGCTGCTTTGCCTGGAATGGATAGTACACCAGAGAAAAGCAAAGAGGACAGTATCCTTCACATGCACCGTAAAGCACTTCTGACAAATATGACAGCAGTCACATTAAAATGTCACCATCAGTTTGTCCGTATCAGCCTGATTGCGGGAGATCACAAGCCAGGTTTTTTTTTTTTTTTTTCATGATTTAAACCGAACAGAAATCAAAAAATGACATCTCACAGAAATGAAGGTAAGGTAGTTCAAGGGTTGAGACATACTTATGCATGTCACTAACTGATCCTTAACCTGAACTTTCAGTGATCGACATCAAACTGGAGAAGCCTCCGGAGCTGCCCGTTACCGAGAGCAGCTGCTCGTGCTAGTAACCACCCTCGTCCCCCGCCAGGCCCTGCGTCCCCCTTACACACAAACAGCTTGCCTCTCAGTGGTCACTCGCTCCTCTCGCGGCCCCGTGTCATGAGCGGACAACCTTTTCTTTCTCTTCGACTCAGTGACTTTTCAGAGTAACCGTGTGGATGTGCTATTACTCTGTATTAAAAAATGGATTCCAAAAATACATATATTAATGAGGAAAAAAGTAAATCACAGCATAGATTAAATGCTAAAACCATTCAGATTCTCATTTGTTCTGGCTGCATGGCATTATATGGGATTGCAGACTGACATACACTCACATGCTCTTCGAGTTTTTTCACACATCAGTGCCGTCACAGTCGTTGTGAATTTACCATGTTTCAGAGCTGGGGCTGTTGTCATCATTTTAGGCCTTGTTTTTTTAATTTCACTGGAGGAAGGACTTATCCGTATGGAGAGGCTGTAAACGTGTGTTACTGATTCATGATTTTTTGTTTTGTTTTTTTACATGAGCATTACACTATTTTGTTAGTGTTTTTTTGGCAGTAGTTATTTAAAGAAAGATACAGAAAGGATCTCATTTGAAATTATTGTTGTGAAATATCATGGAGACGATATTCTGTATAATCGGATGTTTTCATGTTAAATATGGTATTAGGGACCAGATATCATTTAAAGGTCTTTTTGTTTCAGGAAATACACATGTATGGCCAATAAAATAGCGGTTTTGTTTGTGACAAGCCTCATTCTGGACAGGCTAACTTTATACAGGAATCTTCAGAGGGCTGCATGGATGTAGAATGTATTGAGCTGTGGGGAAAAAAATAGTATTTAACGTTCATAGAAAAGGGAAGTTGCTTTGTAAACGTATTTAATTTCGTTAAAACTCAAAACCTAAGATATTTTTAATGACTTATCCACAACTGTAGTTACAAAACCTAACGTTAATTGTAATAACGTGTATGTACTAACGAAACACTTCGCTCTGAGCTTGGATATGGAAAGCAGTTCACACTAATTCCACTAATTTTCAGCCTTGTGTTTTGCTGCGCAAGTGTAGGAACAGCATGCAGTTTAGAGACGGTTTAACACAAAATGTCATGCTAGTTTTGTTGTCATAGTGCACCAGTTCAGGCCACAGCACTGTGGTTTGCTCGAGCCTATTAACATTGCATAGAGCTAATGAGGTTTTGTTAAACGGGATATTTAGATTCCTTCCTTCAACACGGCTATTGCTTAGTGTACAGACACGTCTTGGTATTGCTCGTCGTAAGACTTGGTTTCATGTGTTTATTTATTATCTCACTAGTTAGTGAAACAGTGTGTCGTATGCTTGACCGGAATGGCAGTTAGCAATGTGTGGCAATCAAAGGTTGATGTATAATTTGCATTGCTGTCTTGCTGCTGTATCACAAAGACCTAGTCGTGTCACTATCTTGGTCACGTTAAAGATTTTCACGGCCCATCTGTAACGCTGGGTTTCTACAGTTGCTGCTGTATCACAAAGACCTAGTCGTGTCACTATCTTGGTCATGTTAAAGATTTTCACGGCCCATCTGTAACGCTGGGTTTCTACAGTATATAGCTTGAATGGGCTTTTATTTGCTGGGAGGTATCACCGAACCCTCCAGCGCTGTCGCTTTTCCTCTCGTTCAGCTGTAAACTGACAAATCCTTTCATCACTAAGACTAAAAAAGGGCATCACGTGTGTTTTAAACATTAACATTTTATATGGTTTGATATGTAAGAATTAAAATAAATACGAGCGAGAACCCTCCTGAACAGCTCTGTCACGTGTCACTGACTGAATACTCAGCTGTGTGCTATTCTGAAGTGTGTTGGTCTGTTTGAAATACGCTGTCTACTAGTGTTTAGCAAAGTTTGTGTGAACAAAGTACTATTATTATATGCTGTAAAAAAACTGGAAGGTTAAAGAGACACCAAAATGTATCACATGAATAAAGATATGTCACCAAATTTGCTGTTTGTGCTGCTTTTAGTTTCTGTATGTAGGGCCTATCCATATACAGTTAAACCAAAAATAATTCAGACACCAGATATAATTTTTGATATTTTTTTACTAGTGGGTGCAGGACACTATAGTTCATTTATGTAAGTGAGGATAGCAAAATAAAGTAAACTGTGACATAGGCAAAAATTATTCATACAGTGGACTACCAGTAAAATTGATTAAAAAAAATTGGGACTAAAAAAAAATATTAACTTTGACCTGACCATGTTTTGCTTAAGTGTTTTTTCTTTAATTGCTAACGCGACCTTTTCACACCACAGACTTAACAAAATTAAGCATAAATTGGTATTATCCAATTGTGTACTTAAAACTGCAGTCCGTCATTTTTTTTGGTTAAATGATCCGAAATCAACATTTGAGCAATTACATAACCAGCCAGTGTTCAAAACTATCACCTTACTTTAGCCCGATTCACAACGGTTAGCTTATAATAATGTTTTCTAATTTGAGTGGTACGGGTAAGTTTTCGCGGGAAATTCGAGCATGGTCATTACGTCACTTCTGTAAACATAAAGAAGTTGTCCTGGCTATTAGGCTATCGCATGTGACTGAGGATCCTGCAGGTGGCCGATCGTTTCTAGCCTTTTCTCACAGCAGCTAGAATAATTTAATGTATTATTTTGGTGGCGGATTGTAATCCAGAAAGGATTATGTGTTTATGATAAACACATGTGAATGAAATGAAATTATATTCCAGTTTTAAATGTGCTTCTGATTACAAATAGCCTGGGATTACACAAGATTTGTATTTTAAAGACAACCAGTTCGAAGAGAGCATAGTTTGCTTTTTGGGTTAAAATAATTTCTTAATATTAAATTCGAATGGTATGAATAAATAAATCAAATAAATAGATAAATAAATCAAATAAATCTTTATTTGACCCTCTAACTCTAGCACTCTCTATTCTAATTCTATTCTTTAAAAAAACACTTGTCCCTTTTAGACTTGCACTCTATTCATTTGCTGCTTGTTTTCTTAAAAAAAAAACACTAGCTTTCTAATCTTTTTGTATTCGATCTGTTTTCTCTTCATTTATTATACAATTAACAAAAGCAAAAAAAGACCTTGAACACTAGCTTTCTCTATTCTTTTTCTATTCTGTTTTCTTTTTATTTATTATAATATTACAAAAAACCTTGCTACGTGTACTGCGTTAAGCTAACTGAGACTTGTTATAGCACTTGTATATCATTGCTCTTTTGTGGATTTTGATTGCTTCCATTGTCCTCATTTGTAAGTCGCTTTGGATAAAAGCGTCTGCTAAATGACTAAATGTAAATGTAATGACAATTAGATATTAAACTTTACAGAATTGTTCAGATGACAATATCTGGTGAAAATGCTTATTTGGGTCATATATTCCAAGATGTAGGCTAGAATCTGTGAGTGCAAAGTACAATATCCACACCAGTGCGGTTACTGACCGCCACACATACTCCTCAAAACATTAGATTAATTGCGCTGGAGCCGTGCCGGAGCACAACCCACGCAAGGAAGATAATTCCGCAAAAAGCTGCAATTGCAGGTTTTCAAACAGAGATGGCGACACTTGCTATCAAAGTTATCTGACATTATCAAGATGAATTTGTTCTGACACAGTTTAACTCTTGAGTTCTTGTCAGATTGTATTACCATTTTCTAAACTATAGTGAACAAAGTGTGATAATTTGAGAAATGTTGACTGGATAGTAATAATGGATTACATTGATATATTATGTAGTTAGATTACAATCATTACAGATAGTAAATTTCATTCATTATATTTTGATCACGTTATTTATCCTATATGCAGTGATAACAAATAAATTTTTAATTGACTGATTAAGCCCCATATTTACAATACATTAAGCTCTCTCTCTCTCTCTCTCTATATATATATATATATAAAATTAATGATGATAGGAGACTTAATGTACTTTTTAAAATTGTATTTGTTTTATCAAAAACAATGTTGGTAAATGTTTAGTTTTATGAAATATGTTCCGTTTTCCTCTTTGTTTTTAAATTAAATATAAGTTAATTTATAATAAATTTTTATGTATATTTAAAAAAAATATATATATATAAAAAAAAAAACTTTAATGTATATAAAAATATATAATATTATGTTTACTGCAGTATGCAAAAGGTTAAATAATGGTTTAATGTTTGTTAAACTATTTGGCCTACTGTTTGCCCATTTATTAAAATAAACGTTTTTAATAGGCTAAATTTAATATTTATGTTTTTAAACTCTTAATTTCTCTTTGGCCCACTGTTTGGCCCATTTATTAAAATAAACGTTTTTGATAAATGTAATATATGCTTTTAAACCATGGACTGTGTTTTAAACTCTGAAGTTCTATTTGACCCACGGTTGGTACCATAGTCCATAGAACGCACAGAACAGAAACAGGCATGAAATTCAGTTTCTTTACTGATGACTCACTGCACGATCCGGTTGAATGATGAGCCGGTGATTTGACGGGTTTCGGTTGGTGAACACGAGACGGAGTTCACAGCTCGTCTTAGCGGTTCCGTTATGAATAAATCATGCAAATCAGCGGAGCGGGAGAGACCACTGGCCCTGCACCCGGATGACCAATCAATACGGGCGGTCCATCACACCCAGTTTGTGCCAGTTTCCAACAGTCTCACTTGAGAACATAAAAGCCAGTGAGCAAATCAGGATCACGTCAGACACCACAAGGGAGTGTAATTAGCCCAATTTTATTTTCCATCATGATTAATGACATATACTCAGAGCTTCCAGTGGATATGGGGAGATCCCTATTTACAGATGATGGAGCTATATGGAAGAGAGGAAGAAATGGTGAATTTATAAACAAGAAATTACAAAAGGGAATTAAGTTGAAGAGTGGGGGACAAAATGGGGATTTAAGTTCTCAGTGTAAAAAACAAAAGTAATGATCTTTACAAATAAAAAAAGGCGAAGGAATGCAAGGTGGAAATGTATGGAACCACTTAAGAGAAAGTAAAGTGTTTTAGATTCTTGGGAGTATATTTTGACACAAAACTAACATGGAGGGAACATATAAAGTAGCTACACAGTGTATAAATGTAAAAAAAGTGCTTAATGTAATGAGGTGTCTTGCAGGATTGGAATGGGGAGCAAGTTTTTAAGCTCTGAAATATATTTATATTGCACTAATAAGGTCTAAATTAGATTATGGTTGTGCTGTGTATGGGTCAGCAGCAAAATCTGTGTTAACTGAATTGGATCAAACAATGTAAAATACAAAGGTGGACATAGAGCTTCTAATAATAAAAGGCAGCAGTGGGAGTACAGATATAGTCAGTGAATATTATAGATATATGGACAATATGTACAAAGATAGTATTCACATTTTTACAGATGGATCAAAGGATTTACAAACAGAGGCAACGGGATCTGCTGTATATATCCCTAGATATCATGTGGGAGTAAACAAAAGAACATCTGACAGCTTAAGTGTGTATACAGTCGAGTTATATGCTATACTAATAGCATTAGAATGGATTGAACAATCCAGATGGGACAACGTTGTAATATGTAGTGATTCTGCATCTGCCCTCATGAGTATAAAGTCTGGTGTAACTAGAAACCACCAGGAATTACTTTATGGGATTTTATTTACAAACTCAAGAATAAGCAGGCAAGGGAAAAATATCACATATCCTACATGTGGGTGCCAGCGCATGTGGGCATCCAGGGAAATGAGAAAGTAGACAGACTGGCAAAAGAAGCAACAAAAAAATAACATGTTGATGTCAAAATTAAATGTTCAAAAACAGAAGGGAAGCGTTTAGTGTGGAAAAAGATAATGCAAAAATGGCAGCAGCAGTGGGATAATGAAATCAAAGGGAGACATCTGTACATGATACAAAATATGATAGTTATGGAAAGTAAGAAGGGAAATAAAAGGAAGGAACAAGTCATAATAAATAGACCGAGGATTGGACATTGCAAGCTAAACAAAACTCTTCATGTTACAGGAAAACACCCAACAGGACTATGATGAATGTCAGGAGGAGGAAACAATTAAGCACATCTTTATATCATGTAAGAAATATATACAAGAAAGGCAAGAGTTCAAGAATCAGCTACGGGAAATAGGTATAGTAGAGTATAATGTTAAAAATATAGTAACATATGGAAATAATGACCAAGGACGGAGATATTTGTTTAATTTTCTAAGGAGGACTGGATTGGAAGGACGAATTTAATTAAGATCTAGTAAATTAAAGTGAGACAGCAGATAGCAGTAATGCAACACTATGGATACCAACTGCCGTAAAACTCCAACGAAGAAGAAGAGGAAGAAGAAGGATCATGTCAGTGTGCTAAATTACCGTGTTTCAGCGCTGATTGACTAGCTGCGCACCTCAGTGTTGTAATCACTGATCTATATATATATTAATATTATATTACTATTATAGATTAGCGATTCAAAGTCCGATTCATTTCCACGAACCGGTTCTTTTTGGACAGATCTGCTCATTGAACCGGTTCAAAAAGCCGATTCATCGGTTCCTGACGTCTCTACGCATTTATTTTCTAACAACTCAGTGCCATGTTGTATCAATGAAAAATTCAAACAAGTCATTTGTGTCAACACATATTGAAAACTTTCAAAAATAAAGTTATTTGTGTGAAAGCATATTGCTGATTATTGCCATATAATTCACTTAAATTAATGGTGTTTGTGGTCACAGTTTCATTCGCGGATCCTCAGATACGACTGACTGACCAATATTGACTAGCCTACAACTTGGATAAGATTCCTAAAAGTTTCACACCTACAGCACACATTACAGACTTTGATGCACAAACGCGGTTATGTTCTACATGTCTACAGTATAAACCCAGTGAGTAAGTCTTAAAGTCCGCGTGAACCGGAAGTTGCCGACTTTATTTCAGTGTAGTGACGTATTTCCAGCTGAAACGGAATATTGAATAGAGGGCATGGTTTTATGTTTGCGCTCCTCCTCTCTGTCTCTCACTCATAACAATCTAACGGTTAGAGGGGTGTGTTTAAGGATATTCTGCCCAAGCCGTCAAAGAAAAGGAATGCCATTCCAGAGCGGAAGTAAATGTTCAGATTTTGATTAAAGATTACGAAGACAAACATTTTTTTTCAGCGGATTAACTTGCACGGATTAATTGTTTACATCAAGACTAGCAATGCACGCTAGTAAAGTAAATAAAGTCCATTTTGATTTCATGCGGACTTTAAAAACTCCTTCATGTCGCTTAAGCAACTTTAAATATAATATACATGCACAACAAACTATTGTAACATTTATTAATATCACTCGACAGAAAGGTTTTTGCAGGTTTTAATAACATGTAAATTATTAGCAGTCATAATAAGCATGTTTCCAGTACGCGCTTCAGGCTTGCACAGTATCTTCAACTCACTCATTAGAATCTTCGGTAATCCTCGGCAAACTTCGCCACGGCTAATTCGGTTCCAGTTGAGTCCTCGGTAATCCTCGGCAAACTTCGACAGTTGGTTGAACCGGCACAGTTCGGTTCTTTTTGAGTTGGACGTGCTACTTCGGCTGTGCGTGCTGCGTCATCAACCCGGAACTAAAGTTCGATTCAGTTCGATTTGTGAACCGGCTCAACCGGTTACTTCCTGAGAACCGGCTCAAAAGAACGATTCGTTCAAGAACCGAACATCACTATTATAGATCAGTGGTTGTAATACACCTGTTCTACTCCCGGAAGTGGTGGTGACGAGGTTTTTCCACACGCAAGTGTTGACGCCTGGTAAGAAATCTGTGAGAAAAATCTTGTCGAACTTGAAAAGTTAATCTGTGACTATAATAGCTACACCTCATCCTTTGCGAACAAAACAAAGCTACTCAGTCTTGGTAGAAGCAAGATCTCTCAAACGGATCTTGTTATTTCTCACAGTGTTTGAACCGAATCTGCTGTTGCAGGTATGTCTCGTGGTTCGGGAATCATTCCAGATGAATTAATGTTTAATGAGTTCAAAAGACAATGCTTGTCCACGGAGAATTGGCTCAGTAAGTATGATAAAAATGACATGGAGGTTTGGGTCGAGGTGGCCCCTTTATCTACTTCTACAAGCAACAAAGGGAACTTCTCCAAAGTGCACAAAATCAAGGTAAGATGTCTGCCTGCATCTAATTATTTATGATGTCGTGTGTATATTGTTTGATTTGTGTGGTCTTTAAATTTATGGTGTCGAGATTACCTTATAAAATAACTTCAACCAGTAGTTTTCAGACTTTACAGACCCAGGGACCCCAACCCAGAATAGAAATTTTGATAAATTTTAGTTGGAACATTAACATTACCACATCATAAAATATTTAATAGGTCATTGGCTAGACATGATTCAATAGTAGTTATGAAAATTTAAGGGTGTGGGTGTGTGTTTAATATTATTAATTTATTTTACAGATCTTTTTTATGGACTCCGCAATCTCTTTTTTTCTCTAAAACATGTCCGTTTAATTGACATGTTTAGTCCTGTGTGTACTGCTGCCATAACAACACTAATGCAAATGCATTGTTTCCATTACAGTGTAGGATGAACATAAAGGATGTATCGGCTGCCAGCATGTATGACGTGCTTCATGACGGCATGTACCGGAAGACGTGGGACCCTACAATGCTTGAGAGTTTTGACATTGCTCGTCTGGCTCCTAATGCTGATGTGGGTTACTATTCATGTGAGTCATGTCATCTTTAAAATCTCAGTTAGTGAGTTATTTCTTATCTTATGGTCATTTATAGTGGTTCTTTTGGGATTTTGGTAGTCACCTATCACATTTTGAAAAGACTTCAGCACAGTGGCTTATTGCAGTGCAATAAGAGCTGAAGAAAAGCCTTCTGGGACCATGTTTTTGTGTGTATTTATAGTCAACATTATTGTCAGTTTTGTTCCTCTTTTTGTGTTATGGGTGTTTATGGGCCTGCAGGTCATATAAATTTCTTTCTTTTTTTTTTATCCTTTATTCACAGGGATCTGCCCGAAGCCATTGAAGAACAGAGATGTGGTGACCCTGCGCTCATGGCAGGCATCTGAAAATGAATATGTGATCATTAACTTCTCAGTGAAACATCCGGTACGTCTTTTATTTACTTACACCTTCTGTTATCATATGTTTTGTTACATGCATCAATATAGAACCAAAAATATTGCCTGTTTTTGAACAAGTTTGCATCCATCTTCTCACATTAGTGTAGGAGAAAATGTTTTAACACCAAATATTATGCTCATTAAATAATTATAATCTATTAATACAAGCATTTAAAAATTATACGTATCTTTTAATAAACTCTTGCTATCATTTTAGAAATTTCCCCCACGGAAGGATCTGGTAAGGGCCGTTTCCCTTCTGACGGGTTACCTGATCCAACCAACGGGGCCCAACAGCTGCATTTTCACGTACCTCTCACAAGCTGATCCCAGAGGTATGAACAGATTTCCTGCTTCATTTGAAATGTTTCCCCATCATGTAATTACATCGTAAGACTTTAATTTGTTGCCGTTTTGTAATGATTTTTTAATCTTTTAGGGTCTCTTCCGAAGTGGGTTGTCAACAAAGCATCTCAGGTCCTGGCTCCAAAAGTAAGTAAACCTATTTTGTCTCTTACTATTGTTTCTGTGCATCTGAGGATGCGAGTGTCTTTCTGTGTGGGCCTGTGTTTAAGGCTTGTGAAATCACAATTGTTACTATGGTAACCTACTGGAAGATCTTGTACTGAAGACGCTCACGCAGCACTTGCTGTGCCAATATTGAAACTTGTTTATCTTGTTCTGTCTGTAGCAGTGGCATTTTACACTTGCTAGAAACACCTTTAATAACTCTGCACCCCTCACTGAGTGTTCAGATTGTTATCTAAAGATAACTGATGTAGATGTTCTTCTGATTATGAACAGGAACTCAGTCTTCCATTGCATTGTGGCTTTTTTTTTTGTCCATTTCATAGTCTTGTGAATTATTACTGCATGTGGTAGGGCTGTTTGCAGTGTTCCCAGACAGTATCTCTGTCCAAAGGGCACTGATAAGATGGACTGTACATCATGCTTAGTTTATAAACTATTATTGAACACTGAGGTGTTTGTCTTTCCTTTGACCATTGATCAGGTGTTAAGGTTTTATAATTTTATAAGATTTTAGTCTCACGCTCATCAAGGTAGCATTTATCCGATCAAATATGCAGTAAAAAAGTAATACTGTAAAATATTACAATTTAAACTAACTGTATTCCTTTGACAAAGCTGAATTTTCAGCATCTTTACTGCAGTCTTCAGTGTCACATGATTCTTCAGAAATTAGTCTAATATGCTGATTTGCTGCTCAAAAAGCATCTCATTATTCTAAATGTTGAAAACAGTTGTGCTGCTTAATATTTTTGTGGAAACCATGATATTACCATGTTTCAGGTGTAAAAGGAGGAGGAGGAGGGTGATCTATTTGTGGATTAAGTGGATTGTTTCTTGTCTGGTTATACTGTTGTATTAAAACACAAATCAGGCCCATTAACTTTAGTTTAGAAGTCAGACTTTATAGGCAGTATTTCACACAACGATACTTTGTGCTGCCAAAAATGCTGGAGACCCAGACAGAAACTAGAAACAGAATGCATTTATAGCTATGCTTGAGCAAAAAGACTTGCTGCAATTTGAGTCACTGCACAGCTTGTAAATGAAGTAAAACTGGATTGCATTTCATTGTCTTGGTTACACAAGAATTAAAAAATGATCAAAGTTCAGTGTCGCTTCCGCTGATACTAGTGCCACTCCCTCATTCCCCTCTGTCATTCCACAGGTCTTAAGAAGCGTCCATAAAGCCGGTCAGCACTACCCTGCGTGGAAAGCAGCAAATTCTCCAGATCATAAGCCGTGGCTGTATCCCATACAGAGTGAACTGCCCATGATGGATCCAGCAGAGCTGTCCATCCAGCGCGGAGACTCGCTTGAGAACGTGGATGAGAGCTCGACCAGGGATGCACAAGAGAATGAGGACAGCAGTTAAAACATCCAAACGGACAGTTTTTAACTGGGTCAGTCCAGTTACATCTCACTCCACTTATAGCTTACTGATAGCAACATTCCTCCTTCCCGCTCACAAGTGTTTACAATCACTGGTGCACAGATCTGCACATTCCATTACCCATGTCTGAGTTTCTTTCGGCATTGTTCGTGCGAACAAAAGAAAATACTTTGCGGTTCTGCTTCTTAATTTAATAAAAAAAAAAACTTTTGAAGGTGGTTCATTATCTTAAATGAGACCTTTTTTTGCATCTTTATTACTAAATGATTTTGGTAAGGCTACATGCTATTGAATAGGGTTTTTTTGTATTTCTTTATAAATATAGTTAAACATGTGTAATCTTTGTTTTAAGTCACCATGGTAGGGGAGAGATTCCTCTCAGTGTCAACCTTTTGTGTCTGTGTATTTATATCTGTGTGCCTTTTCAAAGAGGTGTGTCTGTAATGGTATGAGTGAAAATGATTGACACCAAGTAACCATGGGAGAAAACCTGCGTTAAAGGCCCTGTAATATGACCAAAGCAGTCCAAGACACAATGTGGTATTACCTCAGGGTTTATTACTTGAAGTGGTATTAGTTCATTTGCCTGTAACAGGCAGAAGAAAACAGAAGGCAGAGGAATGCAATGAGAGCTTTTCTGTACTTCTGTTATGTATGTGCCGTTGAACATGAAAGAAAATGACATTAGCCATAACATGATACCAGTGGATCAAAGTTACCCATATTTTTGATAGATGGTTTTCTTTCTGAGGGAGGATGGATATGTAAATTTGTGTGTTTGATAACTTGAATTTTATGTATATGAAGTCCTAACTCAATGAAGGGTAATATGGTTTTATACTTTTAAAATTGTAAATAAATTGTTCAAAATGCCTTTGAAAACTCTTCCCTTTTTTTCTAATAATAAAATTGTGGCATCTTTTAGTGTGGTTACTAATGGCACTGCACCATACTAGTTTACATGATCATAGTCCAATACCCAGCATTTGCATATAAACAACCATCTGTTCCACTGAGCTCCAATAACATAGTAAAAGCTATGTTTGAATTTTGTGTAATGAAATGATGTAATTCAATAAACTGGTTCAATATCAAAAGGAATATTTTGCCAAAAAAAATGAAAATTTGCTATAAATGTACTTACCCTCTGCCCATCCAAGAAGTTTGTTTCCTCATCAAAACAGATTGGGAGAAAGTTAGCATTACTTGGCTTACTCACCAACGGATCCTCTGCAGTGAATGGGTGCCGTCAGAATGAGAGTCCAAACTGACAGAAACATTAATAGTCCATGAGTAACCAACAAGACTCCAGTCCATCTATTAAAATCTTAAGTTAAAAGTTGTGTGTTTGTAAGAAACAAATCCAGAATAAAGACATTTTTGGATTTTGATGTGAGAGGACAACAGACTGGAGGAAGCACGATTAAGGATTTTGGATATATTTTGGCAACAAGTGACGGTTTGAAGTTACGTTTTAATGATGGATTTGTTTCTTACAAATGGGCAGTTTTTCACTTTACAAGACATTAATTGATGGAGTGGAGTTGTGTGGATTATTGTGATGTTTTTATCAGCTGTTTGGACTTTGGACCTCATTCTGACGGCACCCATTTACTGCAGAGGATCCGTTGGTGAGCAAGTGATGTAATGCTAACCTAACCAAATCTGTTCTGATAAAGAAACAAACTCATCCACATCTTGGATGGCTTGAGCGTTAGTAAATTTTCATTTTTTTGGTGAACTATTCCTTAAATAGTACCTAGTATTTATAGTACCACTAGTCAATACAGTATATTAACAAAGCCACACTACCTGACATCATAAATGTAAAAAGATCTGAGAATATAATATTCCCTTCTTACATTTCCCCCTCCCCACTTTGAGACTTTTTTCATCATACAGGTTTACACAAAAAGTGCTTTTTCATGAGCAGATTGATTTAATGACAATTAATTAGTCAGTAGCAATGTGTCTGTTAGCAGGACATTAATCATTAAACAACTAAATGCTTTGCTTTGGAATACAAAATTGAAATGTAATCACAAAAAAGACCTAGTTATGAAAATAATATATGATATATTAAACAATTTCAGCTTCATTAAACAAATGCCTCTAAGTGAAGATATTAATAGCACATCATAATTTGTTCATGATGTAACTGCCTATAGTAATTTCATTCAATAAATAACACATCTGCCATGTTTTCTTTTCATATGCATGACATATCTCATAGAATATGCTAATTTTCCTAGAGGAAAGAAAATGATGAGAAAACAGAGAAGATGGGAAAGTATCTGAACATTTCACCAGCTGCATTCAAAACTGGCACAGCTCAAAACCACCACTATGGGTGAAGGAGCATGTCGTGAAGTGTTTGAAGATGATTTCTTTGAGCAGTCTCTTAGTCAGAGAAGATAGTTAGTGGGAGGAAGATGATGCAGGGCAGCTGAACGTTTCAGCTGCGTCACTGAACCAGTTCAGTCATGAAGGTCAGCTCTGCCACCTAGTGTACAGTCCTCTCCTTCTGCCGCTGGTAGTCTAGAAAAACAGACACACACATTTATGTCAGGTACTCCAACTGAATCAGTTGACTGAAATGTCACATTTGTTTTGCTTAATTAAGCGAAACACTTCATATTCAGTAATATTATCAGATTATTAGATACTATTGGATGAGAACAACACTTGAAATGAGCTGGACTACAGTCTCAAGGGAAAGGTGAATATAATACTCACTGTAAGGGAAGTATCGAACCTTCATCAAAATCTCTCTTGCAGTCTTTAAAATCTCAACAGCCTAGGAGAGAAATCAAGTTCATACCAATTCTGTTTAGAAGATGAGATATCCAGCTTGTTTCTGTCTTTCAGACTGACACATCAGATCTTACCTTTGAATGCTCAATGTCTTGAAAGTCCACGTCATTGACAGAAAGCACCTGATCGCCCTCTTGCAGTCCTGCCCTATGGGCATCTGAATCTGGCACCACCTGTCAAAACATTTTGAGCAAAACCATGATGATGAAGTCAATTCTTTAGCTGAAACATAAACGAAGAAGGTTTTAATTGGCAAAACTGACCTTTGAAATAAATATACCAAGCTGGGAGGCCTTTCCTCCACGGATATTGAAGCCCAGTTGTGCACCGGGCGGCTTTTTTAACACTATAGTGCGAGGTAGAAACTGAGTGAGCTCATTGTTGTAGTCAGGGTGATGTATCCGCTGATTATAAGAAAGAAAAATGTAAATTAGGCCAATATGATTACAAAAGATGTGTTGAATAACTGTCCAATAACTGTCACCTCTTGTGTAGGGATCCATGCAGGAGGGCTCTCATAGGAAGGAAGAAACACTACTGGCAGTTGATAATCATCGTATGGAATCTTTTGGTCCATGTTTTTCGAGCTAGACATGAGGGTGCGAGAAAACGTAAACAGTGAATTTATGATGACAATCGTCTTCGATATATTTTAAGTGTAAGGTTTCTTTTCTACTTTTAAAGACTAAACTAGGTTCCTTACAAAACTGTGAATATACTAATGGCTAACGCATGAAATGACCAAAGATTTATAATCAAAGGGATGTAAATTCACTCTCTACGGTTCTCACTGTACAGTGAGTACAGCAAGCTAGCTTGCTATCACTCAACAGTAAACACAAGATGCGCTGCACAATGAGCTTTAGGCATCCAAATTACCAAAACGCCGCGCGAATGAATTTACGATACAAACATTCTCATACTAAAATGAAAGACAAGCAAAACACAGCTGCTTTTGCTCGACAGTTTTGTTTTCGTCTGTCAACTCACCAAAAACTCCTCGAGCAAACCATTAGCCCCGCCCTCCTGTAGATCATGTGACCAGCACTTTTTTCTTTCCTTTTTCCCTCAACAAAAACTATGGAGAGGTAAAGAAAATATTGATATTGGGACAGTTTCACGCATAGTATCCAAAGACCTTTCAAACTGTAAATGTGGCCTGTCGGTCACTTCCCTGACAAGTCTCCTTCCAGTCCCGTTGCCCAATTTCAAGAGCATCCTAATATCATAGGGTTAGCTATGTTTCTTTCCATTTAATAAAAAAGACCTGAAGGATATGTTCAGTATTGTTTTTTTTGTTTGTTTTTGTAGGCAAGACTTTTAGGTATGTGCCTAATCAGAAATTGGCTTCAAATATTAACTTACTATGAAAAAAAGTAAAAAATAAAATAAAATAATAAAAATAAAACCCTGTCATCAAGCCCTAGTCTCTCCTGTTGTCCCCTAGTCTGGACTGTTTTAGTAGAAACAGAAGCAGTGGCTTCAGTTCATTAGCTGTAGATGTACTGTAGAAATGAGAAATAATTAACTAGGTGACACTGGCAATCACCCAATACTTCAACTGAAAATATCCTACACCTGTTTTTTTTTTAGTCGCTGGAAGTGAACTGAGTCCTTATTTTTTCAGAATAATTCCTCTTTGCCACTCTGATCTCCTTTTCCAGTGTGTATTTAGCCTGTTTATACAAGACATTATTCCCCTTCCTGTGAGCATCTTCTTTGGCCTGACGGAGCTGTCTGAGTTTTGCAGTGAACCATGGTTTGTCGTTGTTGTAGGTTAAATGAGTCCTGGTAGGAATGCACATGTCTTCACAGAAACTGATATAAGATGTTACAGTCTCTGTGAGCTCGTCCAGATCGGTGGCAGCAGCTTCAAAAGCTTCAAAGCAGCTTTTCTTCACTCTACCTCTTCTTGGAAAGACTTGAATGTCACATTTGAATAAAACATTACATTAAGAAATATACAATGTCTTGTTATACTTTGAAAGTCCATGCTTATTAGAAAAAAAGAAACCCAATCTAATAAGTCTATTAAGTATTCACATTCTATAAATATACATTATTTGTAAAACCACAAAATGAGAACAGCATAAAAAACATTAGCATTACATTTTGTTTACATTACTGGTCTTAAGAGCTATATGGAAACTCTTACACACAGAATATTACCTGTAAATTAGTATAAACTATATTGCATTTTTAAATTTTGTATTCAATTTCAATTTATATAAATGCCCTTTTTGTCTTTTTTTAATTACTTCTGATTTTTGTATTTGCTCCTTAGGCTATACATGTTTATGCATATGTAAATAAATAAGGGAAAAAGCCAAGCACGTGGGCAGAGATTTTATTATGCAGATCTTATTATATATTTTTTTTATAAATGATAACTTATTATATGTTTTAGCAGTCACATATATATTATTAAATTAAGACATAGCTTCTTTAAAAAAAAATGTATAAAAAAAAAAGTATACATTCATATACCAGGCGCTCTGGTTCGGGCTTCCAATGTCGTGATGACTTTACACGTTACTTTTCGCAGCGCTGATGTTGATGAACCAATCACAGCGGTTTGTGTGTAGGCCAGATATAATACATTTACAGTCACTGTATTATATTATAGGAGAATATTAATTTATGTGTCAGGCAGCATTTCATGCTTTTAACAGATTTAATGGTTACACTTTTAAGGTTCCCAATTTTGACGCCCTCTGCTGAAGACGATGGGAACTGCACTGGTGCTGGTCCATACAAAGCTGCAAGGTATGTGAAGCTCGTTCATTGTTAGCGCTTCATTAATACTCAGTCCACGGGATTTATGCCTCAGCATGAGTTCGAGTGCACAGACTGCCGAAGAGTGCTGAAGTCTGAAAGTCTGACTGGGATTACACTATCAAATGTACTTTTTAAAGCAAGGTAAGGTACCAACGTACATATTTAAAATCAGTTTGCTCTCTCGGACTTGATCTGTTCTGATCTAATATTACTGAATGGCGTGCGAGCTGAATATCGTCAGGTGTGTGTTAGTCATTACAGGTGCTTATATAGCATCCTTATAGGAAAAAACTACTTTTTAAGTAAACCATGCTACCATTAACAAAATGCACATATTTGCAAAAACAAAAGTTTAGAATTTTTGCAAATCACGGGTTATCAAGAGGTTAAACCGTGTTTAAGGGGAAAAACGATTCTGTTAAACGTTTACTTGGATTTGGAAATGATTAAAAAATTGGAAGTTGCGAATGAAGAAATGTGTCTGTGAGGTCGTTGTGTTAAACTAAATGTAACCTTAATGTTTTAATGCTCTTGGGTTAAAAAAAAGACATGTAAATGTCCCATGATGTCACTGAACTGCAGATCAAGACCTGAGGTTGTGAATTGTTTTAGAATGGGTTGAAAGCTCTCGCAGTCAATACGATGGTGCTTAAATAAAGAAAGTGTGACATCAACAAGTAGATTATCTTATAAGGCAGAGCTAGTGTATTTAGTTTGTAATATTGTATGTTCTAAGAAAATGGGCACATGCTTTTGTATCACAGCAGTCTGAAGTCTGTAGTTCAAGTTTAATGAAGAAAGTGATATTCAGGGTTTCATGAAAATGATCTTCGACTGGTTAATTATTTTATTTCACAACAGACAAGTCACATGCACTGTTCTCAATAACATGTGCCTTCACCTGGCCGTTTGATTTATGTGCAGGTTTTACATACAATTTTGCATAGGCTGCTTTTCTTTTCCTTTCTTTTTTTCTTTAATACTTAATTTGAACAATGAACATTTCTTGAAATAAAAAAATCCTACGCTTATTCTGAAACGCTTCAATAAAAGAGGTACCTATACTGGTGGTGTTTGTTCTTGTGCCACTTTTCATCAGTCAGAGTTTTTCTTTAATATATGAGCACATCCAGTGAAAGCCTGATGATGGAGTGGATTTGCTTTTAATGCTATTGATGTGCTTCTGTGTTTTACTAAGTTCACAATGTCTTTCTTTCTTTCGACCCTGTTGAAAATGGGATACAAAGTATAGTTATGCCTGTCTGCACAGAGGTAAAAACATTTGTGTTGTGCCTTCAGGCTGCCTACTTAAATGTTTTTCTTTTTTGTGCTCCTATTACAAAGCATTTTAATAGAAATATCACACATTCATTAAAAAAACCATTTCCAGATATTATTTTATTAAACAAAATTATCTACTGGCATTTGATAGTTAAGTTTTAAAAAATGTACAGTGTGTATCACTCATGTCTGTTGACCTTGTTAAAGTAGAGCAATTTTTTTTTTATATTATGGCTCCGTTTTTGAGATAAAAAACAGCTTCTTCTGCAGAATCTGGATGCCAACTCCTCTGTAACACTCTTTGTTTGGCACAGCAGTTCTACTTGTTTAAAATATAGTTTAATGTACGTATTTTATAAGTGCATTTATAAATGTATTTTATTGGTCCCAAATAAATTAACATGCACCCAAGAGAAAATCTGTGAAATGTTGGTGTAGATGGTTTAGAAAGTAAACGTTTTTGCAAGACCTTTTGAATAATAAAAAATCCTAGAAATTGGTTCATATGGAAAAGAAAAGACCCTTTGAAACATATCCAAGACAAAGACAAACCCGTCACTTTTGGTTAATTTAATGCATTCTTGCTGAATAAAAGTATTAAAAAAATGATCTGACCCTAAACAATTATTATAATGAATTCATGTAGCCTATATTCCTTTAGATTAAAAAGAGTCTTTTAAGATCAGGATGAACATTCAGCAAACTTTATCCAAAGGTTCGACTGGCACTGTGTTGTTTTTTTAAATTTCTAAAAGTACACAAGCACATACAAGGGTTTTAGTTATATTTTGGTTCTGATACGATTCTCCCTCCCTGTTGTGCTAACCACCTCCTTACAGAATTGTCTTTAGCACTTAAAACACTTATTGCTTAGACATGTTTATCTGATCATGAGTTTTGACATCCACTGAACCTGGAAAACAAAAAATGCCTCCACAGGAAGAACATCTTCATAACATTGAAGATTATATTTCATGTTATGCACAACCTGTCAAAACAAGGGGCAAGGCCTTTTTACTTGCTCCGAATAATCCTTAATATCTCATGTCAGTTGTTCATATAATTTTCAGTAGGACACTCAAATTACTGTGTTCCAGCATCAGGCAACTTTTGATTATAGGGTATGGTTAAAACAGGTTATATTTTAATACATATTTAATATGTACTGATACAGCTGTAGCAGTTAACTTAAGTTGGGAAGAACATTCCATCCTTTTATTAGATTTGAGTGATTGATATGAAATCTTTCCCACAGGTCGTTTTATAGTTTTCTGCTTCAGGGCTTTTGAAAGCATTGCCACTCCTACATAATTACATTTAACCTTTCCATATCTGCTGTGTCATGTGACTGGAGCCTATATTTTTCTCTCTCACCCTTATTCAAGGACTTTTAACTAACTAAGCCAGGCATTGTGAGCTCAGTTCAGTTTTGAGTTAAAGAACAGGTTTCCTTGCATAACCACCACACTTGTATTCTCTTCCCTCCTACTTGGTTTCAGGTGTGAAGCAGTGAGTCATTCCATATCAAACACCTGCACCAGTATAAATGAGTTAACCTCACTACATCCCGGACAAGACCCCCTATTCATCTATATACATTCAGCTGGAATCATTAGATGTGGAAAAGAACACAATGTTCTCGATCGGCCGAACCTGCCTCAGAGGAATCTACAGTTGTCAATGGAACAGTCAAAACAGAAGACCAAATGTGAGATTTTATTCTTTACACTTTGCATTGCAAAATGAAGTTGCACATCAATGATGCACCCATTATCTCTTAGAATTTGCAGACCGTTTTCACTTGATGCAATCAGTTGAGAGAGGCGGAATAGTTTACCATGCCTAATAAATGTAGAATAGAATCAAAGAAAATGGTTGTCATTGAATGCCTCCTTAATGAACACTTCTCATGTAAATGCTCTTTCCTTTTAAGTGAGTACAAAGCTGTGAAGACTGATGATCATGACAGGCAGAAAAGTATGTTAATTAGTAGCCTGGATACAAAAGCAAGGCTCTCAATTCTTTTGATTTGTGTCAGAAACAATTACCGCTGCATTCAGAGATTTCGAAAACCCTGTGTGGGATGGACTCGTAATAATCAGCTTTCATAATAAATAACCACTCGCTTTAGAGATTGGCCCCGATTTTGAATATTCGGATCAGTAGGCGAAACTCAACGTGAGAAGACGATGGCTGTGCGCCAGTGCCCCCCAGGCTCTCATTTGTGGCTAACCTATGACTTTAAATCATCACACGCACACAGGTGGAGCATTGAGGGAAAGTTTTAAATAAACATATTCTTCTTTTTAGTGCTGATACATTTGTTAGTGACAGAGAAGAGCTTACTGAAAAAGAAAAGAGATGATTGAAGTGTGCATTCTTGCTTTGTTTGTATATAGAGGGCTTGCTGGGCTTGCTGGTGGTTCTCCTTTCTGTCTTTTGTGTCCATACTTGCCCTGAGTTGGATGTACGTTTGTTTTATTGCCTTCAACGACCACGATGATGTAAACTGGTGAGCACATAAACACAATTACACACGTGCTGATTATATGACCACATTGTAAATCCATTGGCCCAGTGTTTCCAAGTTTACATCTAATACCTGGTTGTCATTCTGCCGTTTCATTTTATTTTGCAGGCTTGCCTTCAAAACCTTAAAAAAATGGGTGAACTGGTACATGATAGTGATGGTAATTTCTGCTGTGCTGGCCACATACTGCCTCTTTCTGCTGGTAAGAAGAGAGAATGGAAACATTGAAGGGCATAATGTGATCCAGATTGCTCAGCTGGTAGCATTCGTAAACAATGGTTGCACCAATGAGAACATTCTTTTTTTTTTAATTTCAGGTATTTGGATTGCTGCATTTAGTAATCAGAGAGCCGTTGAATTTACACTGGCTGCATAAGGTACTCTTTACCCTTTCAACTTGTACTTTTTGTTGTTTGAAGGTTGCATTAAGACTTTTTTAAATTAAATAGTTATTTTCATTATTTTTGCTACTTTTTAAATGTCTTCGGTGCATTATATATATATATATATATATATATATAGGTACCCTTGTCCCAGACACAGGCTGTCCATCTTAAAGTCAGTTATGAAAATATGATATAAACAATTGTTTTAAAACTATAATGCAAAAAGAGTAAAACAAGTTTTAATATTTTTTAACACAACTAATTTTCACCACAGTGAAAACCATTTTGCCCCTAATAAATTTATTTGTAAATTTACTTAAGGTAAATGTTATGTAAATGTATCAATTATACATAAAAGCTGACTATAAAATTAGCTTTAAAAAAGACCTCAGTGCTCATAGTTGAGGAAGCAATCTCATATTAGTTATCTTTAAAACTTGGGTAACAATCTATATCACTGTTGGTCATAGTGCATGAAGGAAGTTCACAGGATGTTAATGAATGATCCCAGTACATTAATGATTCTCTGTTCTCTGTTCAGGTGTTTCTGTTTTTAGGTCTATTCACTGTTGCTTTAGGCACAGCTGGATTTTGTATAAAATGGGAAGAGGAGTGGAAAACTGTCTATATGTCATTTCAGGTAAGAAACCTTCAACCATTCAGCATTTCAGTAATGGTACATTGTCCTTTATGTCTTTGCAGCTGGTTCTCATTGTATTTCCTGTTACCTTATCTATTCTAAATGGCAGTGAGGTATTTTACACTAATAGCATGCATATCCCTCAGCATGATGTTATAGTATACTGTATTTATCACAAGACTGTCACTCAGGTGTCCATATCTCTAGTTACACCACTATTGTTGTACTGCAGTGTATTAAAATCCCCTCCTTTGGTTTCCCGTAGGCCACTGCTCCTTTCCTGCAGCTGGGTGCTGTGGTGGCTTTGACCTTGATCAGCTGGCTGGTGTTCCAGAGTTATCATGGAGCAAAAACAGCTGGTCAGTGTCTCCAAAACAGCTTCTGACTGCACATTATATTGCTTATTACATTGCTATTCACCAAACAGATAAATGCATGGACATTAAAAATTGATTTAAATTCAAATCAATAGAATTTGTATATTTACCTGTATTTTAGTGTGTACTTTATACCTTTGATTAATGTTACCAATCGATGTAAATGTGAAAGTTAGCACCAGTGATGCCTTTAATAATGCCAAATTATGTCAGTCTTTGTGTCTGAATATTTTTCTGTATGTCTTTGTAGCTTGTAAGGTTTTTATAATGATGACCTTCCTGGTAGTGTCTGCTGCTGTGTTCCTCTGTCCTCTTGCAATCTGCTCTCCATGCATTACCAATAATCTTCCCCCAAAACCGGCCCTCGTCGGACACCGTGGTGCTCCGATGGTAAGTGGTAATGCCTTAGTTGTACGTTTTTAATTTTGAGACATTCTTTCCTTTTGTTAAAACATGTTTACACTGGCGTGCCAATCAAAATCTTGTTTTTGCTGTTTATTCATGTAAACATCGCTGTTTACACACGATTAATTATCTGCTGTAGCTTCTGAATCGGTTTAGGATTATGATGATTATGGCATCGTTCCCAGGTTATAAGCTATCAATTTGGGGGAATGTAATTCATTAGCGTGTCAGTCTGTTGGAACATTTTTCAAACATTAGCAATTTATAGATACAATAATCACAGTGAAAACATTTACAGTCATTACAGAACATGTAGTCCACATCCAGAAATATAATTTGAATAGCTGACTATCTACAATTCATATACAACCTGTTAAATTCCACTGGCGGGGAAGGTGGAGGAGGTGTTTTGACATCTGAAGCTCTGTAGGTTTGATCTCCCCGCGCTCACCAGGATACTGGAGGTTAACTGTGAATAAAAACAGAGGCGTGTGAAGAACACAGATGCTACAGCTTTTGAATTTTGTCTAAACCGAGCATGGAAACCTGAACATATTTATGTAGTAAAATAATGGTCTCTGGCAAAAAAGTGATTTTTATATATATATAAATAAAATATAAATAAATAAATAATAATTATGTATTTAGATGGCTCCAGAGAACACCATGATGTCATTCAGAAAGAGTATGGAGTGTGATGTGGTGGCATTTGAAACAGATGTGCAACTCAGGTAACAGATTGTCCCCCGACACACTTGCTTCTATTTTGTATATATATATATGTGTGTGTGTGTATAATGTATATGTTTGTGTGTGTGTTTAGTCCTCTTGTCTTTCTTTTTTCAGCAAGGACATGAAGCCTTTTCTTATGATGTAGTAAAATAATGGTCGTTCACAACATTTTTTTTTTTTTTTTGCCCTTTTAAAGGTGTCCTCCCTCCCTTGTAGTAACAAGCCCAGAAAATAACATTAATTAAGAACACATATTGTTAAATAAAGTAATGAAATCATATGTTGTAGTAGCACAGATTAAACCTGTAGATGAAAGTAAAATGGCAAATTTGATTGATTGTTGATTGATTGTTGTGTGTGTGTGTGTTATGTATTTAGATGGCTCCAGAGAACACCATGATGTCATTCAGAAAGAGTATGGAGTGTGATGTGGTGGCATTTGAAACAGATGTGCAACTCAGGTAACAGATTGTCCCCCGACACACTTGCTTCTATTTTGTATATATATATATGTGTGTGTGTGTATAATGTATATGTTTGTGTGTGTGTTTAGTCCTCTTGTCTTTCTTTTTTCAGCAAGGACATGAAGCCTTTTCTTATGCATGACAATGGTTCAAGCTTTTTGGTGCGAACAACTGATGTGAAGGATAAGTTTTTAGGTCGAGATGGCGACATGAACACTAACTTCACATTGCAAGAGTTACAGACTTTAAATGCAGGCGAATGGTTTGTAAGGGTGAGGACAGAATTTTGTTTTTGTATTTTATCTGTAATTACTTTCTGTATTTAATTTAAGTTTTCCAATATATATAGCTTTTATGTAGTCCAACACATTTGACAGTAATTGCTGTTATGTAACAATATAATGGAAATAGAAATGTAAAACAATTTATTTTTACAATTCATTACACAATTATATTCATTATATTATATTATGAAAGATCTGTTGTAAAGACAGCTCATGTGCAGTTGCATTTGAATGCAAACTAGATAAAGCAGTCAACATCTCTCAGTCAACATGAGAAGGAGTATCTGTTGATAAGAGCAAACAACCTTGAACTCCACTGAAGTTGCAGCTTTAATCAGTTTGAGCAGATGTTGAGCAGAAAACAAAACATTCTTCCACTTTGCATTTGATAGTTAAATGTTCTGTTTCAGTTCTTCAGCAGTGTGATGTCAAAATGACAAATTTGATTTTTCAAATATAGACAGATCCATTTCAGTCAGTGTCATCGCTCTCAAAGGAAGAGAAGATGGAAGCTAACAACCAGACAGTACCATCTCTTTCTGAGCTCTTAGTCATGGCCAAAAAGCATAACGTCTCCCTCATATTTGACCTAAAAAACGAGAAAAATTCAACAGGATTCCACAACAGTGACTCTTACTACATCACTGAAACGATCACAAAATCAGGCATCTCACCAGACAAGGTAATAATATTGCCTAATAATATATACCTTTTTTTATTTGTATTAAATGTCAGAATCCTAAAACATTTTGTTTTCTTCTATCAGTGTTATTTTAGTATTGTGTATATACAATGATTGTATTTATTAAATTAGTTTTTAACAAAATATTTCTATTTCCCTTTTTTATTTCAGGGTAGGTTTAGTAATGTTAGTACCTCTGCTTATTTATTTTATTTCAGATAAATAGGCAACATTTCTAATTTTTGTTTAAGTGTTTTTGAGTTTAATGTTACAATGTTTTGCACCATTGAATGTAGTTTTAATATTGTGTATCACTTTCAGATATGGTGGCTTCCTCCAGAATATAGACACGACGTGAGAAACATTGCACCAGGGTTCAAGCAGGTGTATCATAATGAACAAGACATGAATGCGGATGGTGGAAGCTTTCTGAATATGAAATACAGTTCACTGAATGCTCACGAAATAAGGTAAGTGTAGGAGGATTGGTGCGGCTTATCTGACATGCAGAGACATGATGCTGCTGCCATTAATGTTGGTATGATCTCACAGCCTTAGGGAACGTTCGCACAGGGTTTTACTTTCTTACAAAGATGACCGAAATGCTATGTAAAATGATTGCCGATCTGTAGCTTAAACTTACAAATGTATCTTCTAATGATTATAGTAGCAGGAATGCCGAGTTACCAAAATTAAACACATGATGATTGATGAAACCTTTTCCAGACGCTATTGTGTCCGGTTGGGTGCACCTGTCATTTTATAATTTTACCTGACAGTTAAGATGAAGAAAGACTGAAATCTTGACTGATGAATAAGACTGCATGTTAAAACGGTCCTGCCACTCCTGTCTATTGTGCCGAGAAAACTGGCTTGTTGCGACCTGTCTAAAGGTCGCTGATATAGAGCCAAAGGCAAGTAAATAGAAAGAAGATATGGGTTCATTTTTTATTTTGACATGCATTTATTTTTATTTTATTTCACTGCACAGTGATCTGCGGGAAAAAAACGTGTCCGTGAATCTGTGGGTTGTAAATGAGCGCTGGCTCTTCTCATTACTGTGGTGCTCCGGGGCCAGTTCAGTGACCACCAATGCTTGTCACATCCTCAAAAATATGTCTAAGCCTGACTGGCATCTGGTAAAGCTCAGCCTATCTTTTCACCTATCACTGTGTATTCTGCCATAAAAGAGAAGATGTTTTTCCATTTTGTATTCACATGGGCTTGTCTGAATATGTAACTCCTCTGGAATCCTTTGTGTGTTTGTGTATCTCTCTTTGCACGTAACAATGAAAGGAGCCTAATATCTACATGGGAATATGGATCTCGGTTGACGTGATATCGTGGCTGTTGATGTTTGGCCTGTTTCTCTGGCAAAGGTAAGCAATGGTGGAGATTTTAATGTGTAGATTATAATAGCTGTAAACCTTTTAATTGTATATTTAATTACTTTTCTAATATTGTTTATAGTGTTTATATGTGTAACTTTCCCATTTATAATACCAGAAACAATTGATTATTTTATAAATATACATTTTTATTGTGTATTATAAATTCTAATGTTGATTTTAAATTCACATGCTTATCTAAAGTGAAAAAAAGTGATGACGTGGCCAAGTATGGTTACCCATACTAGGAATTAGTGCTCTGCATTTAATCCATCCTAAGTGCACACCCACAGCAGTGAACACACACACACATACACACCGTGAACACACACCCGGAGCAGTGGGTAGCCATCTATGCTGCGGCGCCCGGGGAGCAGTTGGGGGTTCGGTGCCTTGCTCAAGGGCACCTCAGTCGTGGTATTGAAGGTGGAAGAGAGCGCTGTACATTCACTCCCCCCACCTACAATTCCTGCCGGACCTGAGACTCGAACTCGCAACCTTTGGGTTACGAGTCCGACTCTCTAACCATTAGGCCACGACTTCCCCTCTCTTATGGGGACAATGTAAATAAATAATTTAATATAAATATAAATGTATTGTATGTTAGAAATGGCAGGCTATGTCAAATTTATTGCAAGTAAGCTAGCTGGTGTTACCAACTCTAAAAGATATCCAACCAGATTTCCCAGATTTCCCATAATACCACTCAAAATAAAAGCAAAAAGAAGCAAATGTTAATCATGGCTATGAACAGTTATTTATTTCAGGACTTCTAAATTAATTTAGTAAAAGTAGTCAGAAGTGCCACTAATTGAAGAGTCACTCAAATGTTGATGAGCAGTGAGTTTATAATGGGCATTTTTCTCTTTGTTTATAAGCAGGAGGAGGAACCATGTTTTTCGTCAGAATACAAGCGAGAGAAGTGTCCCCCTGCTTCCTCGCTGAATGATACCATCCCTGACACCACAGGGCGTTTCCTTGGTTCACTTTTTGAAGGATTGTATGTGGGCATTGTCAGAAAACCACACCATATTAAATGTTATGCAGTAAATTCACATAATATTTGTGCTTTTAATGTAGACTGCATATACAAGACATTGTTTGATTTGAGAATTTATATATTTCCTCATTAGGGCAGCATATTGTGCAGTGCTGCCACCTCTTGACAGAGTTATGTCAGCAGAACTGACACTTTTCTTAAATGACAAGACATTTTACAAGGTTTGTTTACTTTTGTGAAAAATTTTAGGCCTGTCCCAAACCTTAACAGCGTTCAGTGTCAATAGCAGAAAAAGTGTTTTGCAATACAACATGAGCACAATAAGTGTAGTCAAAGACACCTAGTGTTTAAATTAACAAAATTTTTATATAGATATGTAAATATTTTTAATTGCTTTTTTTTTTTGGCAAATGGGCATTCAAGACAAATTCAGAAAGAGGTGGTTTAAGTATAACTGTATTGTTGTGTGTTCATTTTAAAAAAAGTATGGGAGATCAAGGTTGGCTGGACAAGATCTGGCTGGTACAGGGTTCATTTTGGGGTCATAATATTTTGGTGTTGCCACAAAACTGAATGTTTGCCCTTTTGACCCACACTGGTTCTATAAAGACATCTATGAAAACTACTTTATAAATATTAGTTATGGGAGACATTTTTCATTTGTTGTACAGTTTGGATACCTGTGATTAATTATGCTTTCCAGGGCAGCATATTGTGCAGTGCTGCCACCTCTTGACAGAGTTATGTCAGCAGAACTGACACTTTTCTTAAATGACAAGACATTTTACAAGGTTTGTTTACTTTTGTGAAAAATTTTAGGCCTGTCCCAAACCTTAACAGCGTTCAGTGTCAATAGCAGAAAAAGTGTTTTGCAATACAACATGAGCACAATAAGTGTAGTCAAAGACACCTAGTGTTTAAATTAACAAAATTTTTATATAGATATGTAAATATTTTTAATTGCTTTTTTTTTTTGGCAAATGGGCATTCAAGACAAATTCAGAAAGAGGTGGTTTAAGTATAACTGTATTGTTGTGTGTTCATTTTAAAAAAAGTATGGGAGATCAAGGTTGGCTGGACAAGATCTGGCTGGTACAGGGTTCATTTTGGGGTCATAATATTTTGGTGTTGCCACAAAACTGAATGTTTGCCCTTTTGACCCACACTGGTTCTATAAAGACATCTATGAAAATTACTTTATAAATATTAGTTATGGGAGACATTTTTCATTTGTTGTACAGTTGGGATACCTGTGATTAATTATGCTTTCCAGGTAACATCATTTATTGCTAATATAATGATTCATGATATATTATTGATTTTCACAACTTTTAAATAACCAGTAGGGAGACTTAAGAAGATGTTTTACTCCTCAAAGTGCCTGTTTATACCTTTTATGCCATCCAAATATGTAATATTTCAAGAATCAGTAACTGAAAACCCCATATTGATTGAACAATAACTTTGTTTGAGCGATTAACAAGTTATTTTTATTGATATACTGCAGTCCTAAATACGTGGGTGGCATAACAGGTATAAACAGGCATTTTGAGGAGCAAAACAACATATAAAATCTCCCTATTGATTATTTAAAAGATTGTGAAAGTTAAATAAAATGAATGATATATCATACATTTTTATTTAATCATAAAAACACTATCTGGCAAATTTGGGTTAAGTGGTGTTAGTTTGGTTTAAAATAAACGTTTACATCTGTTCTGTTTGTTGCATCCCTTTAAAAACTGTGCTAACCAACCACACAACCTCAGCCACAAGTGCACAATATAACTTTTTTTTATTTTATTTTTATAAGGAAATATTTTGTGATCCTGAATGTGAGATTTTCATCAAAGGAAAAAAAAAATCGACCAGTCAACCCTGCACTGGTGCACCATAGGCTACTTTCATACTTGCTTTTTAATGTGAATTCCTTGTATAAAAATGGTAAAAGCTGTTGTTGTTTCATAATCTATATGTTTGTATGATTTAAATGTAATAAAGAAAACGTTTCAATTAAACTGATCACAAATGCTTTGCATAATGCTACTGAACGTGTCACCAACCAATGCACAGACTGAAGGCAGGTCTGGATCAGCGTGTGAGTGGAGCGGAGTGACAGAAGAGATAATACACTGAGCGATCTGTAACCAAATCCACTCCGGGATTTTCATTTGTCCAAAGCGTTGATAGAGCGACATCGAATGAAAAAAGACAGGGAAAAACTACTAACAAGCTAGTAA
>NW_015549590.1:2663098-2681196 GCF_001515605.1 Sinocyclocheilus anshuiensis | reverse complement strand
CCCCCCCCCCCCCCCCCCAATTCTAATACAGCCCTTATTGCTATAAAAGGCTATAAAATTGGCTTCTACCGACTCCTTCAAAGCAGGTTCACCGTTTCTCCAGTAGGTGGCACGATATACTTCGGAATAATAATTTCCATGGTCAAACTTGCATCACCCTTTTCTGACAAACACGGTGTTTTCCGATAGACTTATTATTTTCCTTCCTTTCTCTTTGCTAGCCACAACTTAATACATCACATATATGATTAGCCTTCGCCGTTATACAATAAAGCTGTATGTTTTCCCCTATGAAGACAAGCTCATTAATAAGCTCTGTTATCATTTATCCACAATTTAGGCTACATGTGGATGAGTAAGACCCTGTTACTGCAGACCGCCCTCCAGTTTCACTTGGTTCCCCTCAAAACTTCCCAGTGCTGGAGCCGAAGGCAGATAACGGGAATCCGCCTCACACTCTCACTGCTTCCACAACAAGCATCTGCTGCCAACTGGAGTAACTTCTATTCCCGTCTTAAATAATGTTACTAGAACTTCCCAAAAGAAGCAATATCGTCACTGTGAATGGAAAAACTACGGCAAAACTTTTGAAAGTCTGGTCGGAGTAACTTGAAAGTGACAGCTGGCCCGAAAAGGAGTTTTAAAGCGTAATTATTTATTTGGATAACTAGTCAAAAGGTTGCAACTGGATTTACAGGATCACTTTTCTAACAGTCTTCACATCATGGTACATAAATATGGTAAGTTCCGTTAAAACAGTTAGCTTCAGTTGTTATAAGAAGACGATATCTTATAAACATTTGGCAGTGATTTAATTGTTTTTAACGTTTTTCAGTTTCGATATATGTGTATTTTCAAGTAGGAATCTTTTGGAAACCCCAAGGGAAACAGGAAGCATTAGTCTGAAGTGAGATTATGTAACTTTTAATAAAACCGCTATTCTTTACATAAGCTCAATGAATGGCAAGCGTAGCATAGGCGACATACTGACTCTGTTTAACCCATCACAATCTGTGATGTTTATGTGGAAACTCCTACAACCTTTACCTTTGCCTTATCTCTTCTTCCCTTAAACCTTTACCTGAAAGATTCAGAAACCCTCAAAATGTTTTTATGCTTAAAAATCTGTCAGTACCACTGATAGTGAAGCATTATTTCATTTAAAGAAAGCATAAGCACCATTTTCAATTAAAACTTTGAACAACAAATGTTTAAATAAACCTCACAGGCATTGTTATTGCTGTTGTATTGCTTATTGGATACAACAGATACATTTTAAAGCTCATATACTATGCTGAACTAAACCTGTGATTACTCTTATAGGACACCTGTGTGAACATGACAACTAACTGGTTAACTGTAAAACTGGTTAACAAAATTGTAGCATCGCTTGTCATCTAATGCATTTTAAGTGTGACTTAGGCGTCTACATTTTTTTTATTCTTTTTTTTTTTTTTTTGCCACTATATGGTCCCTTTTATTCCATACGAGTAACCCACCAAATAAGACAGGCTGTTACGCAAGACTAATAATTCATTTATTTTTATCTGCTTGCTGAAAAACTGTTGTTAGACAGACCTGGTTGAGTTGAACATCTCTGGCTGCACACCCCTTCTAGGGGTTCTTGTAATTATAGGCAAGTAATGTCAGATTTCAAGCATCTAGCATAGTGCAGAGCCTTTTCAGAATTAGACATGCATCTAAAAATGTCTTCAGACTGTCAGAAAGTGTATGTAGGTAATGGAGAAAAGGCATTAAAATGAGTAGGAGTTGTACTGAAATAGAAATGCTTGTCTTTTCTTTTATTTCAGATACCAAAAGAGCAGTTGGGCTACTGAAACAGTACCAGGCAAGTCTGACCAGCCCAGAAGAGCAGGCCCTGAAGACCAGCGTGGAGCAGGTCTCTTCCATCTTTGGCAGTCATCTTTTTCAGGCTCTGCTGGGTGAGGTTTGTTTCTGTGTATGGCTCTCAAAACAAATAATGATTAACTGTCATTATTTAGGGCTGTACCACTTGATTCCAGTACATTCTACACCAAGCAAAATGTTCCAAGAAGCCACGTTATAGTTTGTTCAGCTTTACTAAACACTGCTGATATTTTTCTAAATGGTACATTTTGTTTTCTGTCCATGGACCAGCTGCCTCAATTCCCTCGTTTACATTAACAATGGCTTTAGGATATAATAGTTTCACCAAATAGACTAACATTACTGACGCTGCCTTACAAATTATGAGTTTTACGAGTTACTTATTTCATACATGAGAAATCAGACCCATTGGAACTTGCTCATCTGTTGCACTCATTTCCATTATCCAAGTTTTGAATTATTGGATTAAGCTTATCCAATAACTCCAATCTTACTAAATGGGTCCTCACTGCTGTCTCTAATGGCTTGATCTTTTGCATGTATTTGAGACTTTCAGAACGTTTACCGAAGTTTGTGCCACTGTTCTCAAGTTACACAACGAGTCAGACTTTCACAACCCCAGCTGATTTATCAGTACTGTGGATGTGCTCTGTCACATTTTAATGATGTCTCACAACAAGCCAGAATAAGAAAATATACAAGTAACAATAGGTATCACTGTCATGCCAGGTGCATCTTACAAATATACGAGATTTCCTAACTTATTTTTAGTTTTTGTCCTGCAAAGGAAACAAATTAGTCCCATTACGAAATGGTTGAGTGGTTATCTTAATTACCAGACCCAGGCTTTAATGAGGCCTGCCTGCTGCTGTTGCTGTGATTCAGAAGAGTAGCACCACAGGTGCTGTGATCAAGCCTATGGGGTTGCGTTGCCATAGGATTGTAGTGAGGAGAGGGACAGGTTTCCCCTGATCTCAACTCATGGGTTTTCTCATATGCCATTGGGCATGACAGGCTTATGATGTCGTATGTCAAGTCAGTCAAGTCACCTTTATTTATATAGCGCTTTTTGCGATATAATTAAATCTAGCGTATGATTAAAACGATGAGTGGGCCCGGTGACGTTTTGCTTGACTCCAAAAGAGTTTATTAGGTCAGTAAACGCAAGTCCTAATGCATCATTTGTATTATCAACGTGAATATTAAAATCTCCGACAATTAGCGCTTTATCAACAGTAACCAATAGGTCTGAGAGGAAATCTGCAAATTCTTTTGAATTACCACTATGATATGTATGTGATACTGTTGTGCATGTGCTGGTCATTCTAAAAAGGCATAGAAAATGACAAAGTTTTATATAAAGTCTATTTCATTTAAACCTGTAAATATATAAAGTATATCAAGTTTCTTTGACATTTCTTAATTTTTTGATCACATACACTACTCTCAAATGCAGTAAAAATCATAATACTGTGGAATATTACAATTTAAAATAGCTGTTTTCTATTTAAATATATTTTAAAATGCAATCTATTTCTGTGATGCAAAGCTGAATTTTTAGCAGCAATTACACCAGTGTTCAGTGTCACATGATCCTTCAGAAATCATTCTAACATACTGATTTGTTGCTCAAAACATTCCTATTTTTTACTATGTTGGAAACAGTTATGTTGTTTAATGTTTTTTTAAACTGTTTCAATCTTTGATGAACAGCATTTATAAGAAAGAGAAATATCTTGTTAAAATCTGCCATTTTTGAACAATTTCATGCATCCTTGCTGAATAAAATTATTAATTTCTTAATAAACATTACTGACCCCAAACTTTTTGAACAGTAGTGCATAAGTTGTTTCCTTTTTTAGTCGAAAATCATTTGGATTCTGTTGAGGGGATTTTACCTTTTATTATGATGCCTCTGATGTTACAGGAAGTGTCAGTCACTTAAATCTTCCTGTTTATTTTTTCATAGTGGTAAGCCCCCTGATTGAGGGGTAAAGGGTATTATCATTTTTTAAAACAAATATGGCTCCTGCCGCTGGCATTTAGGTATATATACTTTCCTGTGCCTCTAATAAAGCTGTTTGACTACAGCAGGCCAAACAGATGTTGCAAATACTCTCATTTATCAGGCTTTAAATCAGTCATGAGAGTCTCAGCTCGAAACTGGCATAGCACAGTAAGAGGATAAGGATTCCACACATTCCAGAAAGAGGCTGGATCATTAGCGGGAATGTGGGATAATATGTAGGTAGATTGATAAACAAACAGCTCTTGGCTGCAGTGAAGTACTCCCATCTGACCTCAGGCCAGATTAAGCAGAGAGTATCGCTTTGTGCAGGACGGCCCATTCTCTCTCTCAGGTACTGGGGAGAGGGGTCATGTGAGGCTGAGCTGAGAGCAACATGTGGTTTCAATCGTCTCTCCAGCCTCTTGGGTGTTGGCCAGAGTTAAAAAAGGGAATACAGTATGAATTCTAGCAAAAATGAGGCAGATTAAGAATGTATTGTCAGATGGAAAATATTTAATATTATATTATTTTATATGAAATATTATAGTATTTTTATATTATATTTTGATTTGTATTATTATAGTTTAATATAGCTTTTAATATTGGGGTTTTAAGTGACAAAATATCATGCGCTTATACATGATGTTTAATCCTCAGTCATTAATCTCATTCACATAATTGAAGTGTTCTTAGACTCTTAAGTTGAAAGCCCTTTGTTTTATGTGGCATCAAAGAAAAAGTGATCATCGAATATATTGGGGATACAATGAGGCTTGTAACAATTCAGTTCTGTGATGCACTGTGGGAGGGAGGAAGATTCGACCGTGGGCTTGTTTGGTTGTCTGCATGATTGCACAATTTCGAACAAAGGTTTTCCTAACTGCACACTCATCCCTTTGTTTCCAAACACACAAACAGACTAGGGATCACACAGGTATTGTACCCAAATATGACCCAATATCAAGGCAGGGCTATTTTTATTGCTGAGGAAAACAGACAGTCCATTATTCCTCAGTACTTTCTCAGTACTCAGTACAGAGTTTCGTTTTGTGTTATCATGTTTTAGTTCCTTCTAGACAGTTTTCAGTATTTATATATACTATAACAAGTCAGCCTACTTCACTTTCACCTTGTATCAAATGCTTTTTAACTCTTACTAATGCTGCATTTATGTAATCAAAACTACAGCAACAGCTGTAATATTGTGAAATAAATATACAGTATATGATAAAAACAGTTGTGCTGCTTAAAATGTCAATATTTCAAAATCATTTTTTTATTAATTTATTTTAAATAGATTTTTTGTAACGTTATAAATATATGTACTGTCAATTTTGATCAATTTAATTCAATAAAATTATTCACAAAAATGTTGCTGACCCCAAATTTTTAGAACGGTAGTGTAAGTCTGTTGAGGATCTGTTTGCTTTGAAACAAAATGTCACAGTAAAAACTGTAAAAATGTTATAGCTGGGTCACTGATAATAGTTTTACAAGGTACCTACAGAGGAAAAGCGGTGAGAATTATATTGAATTCACAGGATAATACATGTAGTTTGTACTGTAAAATATTTTGTAAAGCCCGTATATCAAAGTATGTTAGTCTGTTTTGCAGAACCGATTTTTAGCATTCAGCTGTAAAAAAAAAAAACATTTTAGTGCACACACAATCTGTTATATCCATGACAGTAAGTAGCCCTAGACATGAATAATCATTGATGTTGCCTGCTATGTTTCACTCAATAATGCATTTGAGGGGAAAGGTCTCCTCGATGAAGACATAATTCATACTCACACGTCTTCAAAGACATTCAGGACAGCTTTACTAAACGAGGAGGTGTTTCTGTCTGACACACTTATGCATTTCCATTCATCCTACAGCTGCATGTTTTATAATCATGCAGCATTTAGTGGAAGACTCTACGCTTTAGTTTACTTTCCCCGTCGCTCTCTTTCTTTTCTCCGCTCTCTCTATTTCTCATCTGGCTCTTACCAGCCAGGCGATGAAACCGCTTCCCACTCACTGTTCTCCTCCCACTCACACAGGCTCACACAGACACAGCCATGATGAGTCACATAGCCCCATTCTACTACTGTCTTTCCCGCTGCACCCCAGTGGGACTCCATTACTGCCCCTAACAGCTCCCCCACACACACACGTACACGGTCCGCATGCGCCGCCAGTCCGAGTGCACTGCTTATCTGTCCAAAAAAAGAGTTGCTTATCTCTCAAGCTCTTTCTTCTTCCGTCTTAAAAAAGACTCGCTCGTTTCTTCCAGTGCAAAGTGGGCCGAGAGCGCATTATGCTTCAAAGGCACAGCGAGGTAACAAGCATCTCATTATGTTATTAGTGCAGGCTGTGGGCCAGTGTGGGAGTGTGGGTGACATCAGCAGCATTGTCTCCCTCCATTCTCATCAGCTGGTCATCCCTCTGTTGGTGACCACAGGCCACGGCAGTTAGTGACCTGAGAGGTAATGAGGTAAGACGTATAGCGAGGAAGAAAGGGTGGGGTGAAGAAACAAATCATTCTTGTTGGAAGGGGGGGATGAGGTGGTTTGGGGACATGACCAGGACAGTAGCAGTCCCATTAGGAGACCAGAAACATCCCAATCTTTGATGTAACCGTCAGAAGTTATTAAAATAGGCCTTTGTAAATATTAAATACGTAGACATGAACGCAAGCAAGAATGCTGTTGTTCAAAGAATTGCAGCCATTCTGATATTTAGACTACCAGAATGATTATGATATTGCCTTTATATTGATTTTGAGTTACACAATATTTTGAGATACTTTGTCCATTTTTTGCAAGTTCAACCTTTGTCTCTGTGCAACATGCAGTTCTGAATAAATCAATATATAATTGAATCGGTTGAGTAAATGATTCACTCACTCAGGAGTGTCATTTATTTCCCAAAATAATCAGTGCTTTTGAATTAAGCATGGTAAACTGTGGTAAACTAAGCGAATAGTAAATTATATAATGTGTCATTGAGTCTCTCATAGAGACACTTGTCGTCACCTACTGGCGAAACAATTTAAACCTTCAGAAAAAGTCAATGATGAACTGACGGTCTGTTTTTAACACACAAACAAACAAGTGCCTCCACATTTTAAGACCGGAATTAACTGTCGGTCGGAGCAGTTAAAGGTGGAAAGAGCTGCAGTGGACAAACAAATTGTTTAATAACCAAATTCTGAAAGTGAAAATGATTTTGACCATATTTTAGAATGAACTATGAAAATATGGAGCCATATACATGCAAGTTGCGGTCAGATTAATTAAATTTTGGCAAGACTTTGTTGGTAAAACAGGTCCACTGTTCATTGTTACAGAACTTACTTTCAAACCAAGCAGCTTTCTGTTGGTCAGTGAGCGAATGCGCTTGACCAGTTTGAAGACGAGTGCAATTTGTGTGGGGAACTCCAGATCACGCGGATTCCTATTAAAATAACTGGAATTCTGCTCAATTTCTCTGCACAATGCTAAATGTGACTGCACTGTACTTGATTAGGCATGTGTGAAAAAAGGGGACAACCACTTCGAGGATTCGATTTATATATATATATTTTTTTTGTCCAAATGCTTGTACCTTCTGAAAAGCTCAACAATTTGCTGCAATTACCCCTGCAACACCCCTTGTTTGATTCCAGCGGTCCAAGCAGGTTTCTCATGTACTGATTTTATGTGAATACTTATAATCCCACAGCTCTGCTCTAGTGTGCACTGATGATTTTAACATGATATTCCAATTGTCCCAATTTGCACAAGTGTAAACACTCAACACCAGAGCCACTGTTACCTCTGCTAATGTCTGCAGGCTCTGCGCTGTCATGAGTGAGTCACGTAAAAAGTGCCTCTAAGTGAATGTGATTGCTCCGGCTCTCTAAACCCAGTATGGACAGGAATTTTGGATGAGGCCGCTGGATGATATTTATAGAAACCCACAACAGTAGGAACGATGCTCAAGTTGAGCCAAAAGTTGACATTGGTCTTGACCTTGCTCACTGTGCACCTATGCTTTTTGGCATGGCTTACAGACTTACTAATCTATTGATGGGGCTCATGAAATGTTCACAGAAATGAACATTCTGGCATAATTTACTCACTCTCATGTCTATGGAACCCCTAAGGGGACATGTTGATAGAAAAATTGTATTTCAATGCTTTTGTGTTCACTCGCAAAACATTTGCGTTGTAAAGTTTCTTGGGGAATGCAAATGTTATGCTCAAGAATACAAGGTTCCTCATGGTAGTGGAGAAGTTTTGCAAGAAAAGCCCAAAGTATTGAAATATATATTTATTCCTCTTACCTCAGATTAATTCCACCACAAATGTTTTGTTGTTTGAATGCAAAGTCCTCCCATTTTTTTTTTTTTTAACAATCTTTGCATCCCTTTAGGGGCTAAATACATATTTCTCAGAAGCCTGACTGACGTTCTTCTGTGAAGCACAAAATGAGAAATGTATAGAATGTTCAAGCTGCTCTTTGCCATAGAAGGCAAATGGTGTCCAAGGATGTTAAACAAATGTTTAAAGCAAGATTTCAGTGAATAACAACTGTGTTTTTCAATTCAAACAAATCTATTTTATATCTTCATAAGACTTAAAATATAGCACACAAGCATGATGTACTTTTATGATACTTTTATGATGATTTATAATGTTTTTGGTCCTTTTGGGAGTTTTTGGTTCCCATCCACATTCATTGTATGAAAGAGAGAAATTCAGATATTCTGATAAAATTCTCCTTCAAATGTTTCACTCAATAAAGTAAGGCATACAGGGTTGTAACAACTTAAAGGTGAGTAAATGACAATTGTAAATGGGAAAAAAATGTTTTGGGTGAAATAATCCTTTTTTTTTTTCTCTCTTGGTAGCATAAATGCTGGAATACCAGCCTCATTTATACTATACATTTATTATTTTATATATTTTTTCTTTGTTATTAATCTAAAAATGCAACAGAGATATTACATATTTCAGCATAAATACCTGCATTATTTAAATAGATTCCCTCAATGACATCACTATTCCATTATTCTCAGATATTCAGGAATGCTACGAGGTTACCCTGCAAATGAATGCAGCGCAAAATGGAGTTAAAGACCGCATCTCTGTGGACACATGGGAGGTAAGAGCTCTAGAGAAAGGGCAGCTATGTTTTACTCACCCTTATGTTTTCCAAACCCTTATATCTTTGTTATCCTTCATGAATCTGACTGATCTGGTTCTCAAGTTTAGCTCACTGATAGGTGAAGCAGTTAACAGCTCACAAATAGGAAGATTATCAGTGAATATCTTAAATTTGACCTGTTATTCGCACAAAGCTGTCATATGGTTTCAGAAATGTAGATGAATCCTATTGACCATATTTTATGATACTTTTGTATTTATATCTGTCCCTAGTACGTTTCTTTGTCACCAATGACAGCGATTAGCACAGACAAAGGTTTAGAAACAACAAAGGGGAGGGAAGTTTACAGAGAAGTGCTGGACAAAAATAGAAAAAATAGGGAAAGAATGAAAGAGAGAGCATGTGGAAGTTACAGACACTACAGAACATTAGTCATATCTAGAAAGCACTGCAGTGGTAACATCAAGTGCTCCTCGGTGGGCTGTGTGATGATGATGTCACCAGGACCTTTCGTTACAAGTGTCTGCAATCATGTGACTATGCAAAGTATTTATAGGGAGAGTACAGAAAATAACCTCAACTTCTGTCTGGATTCTGTTAAAAGCAACTGCAGTGAGGGAGGATCACTCTGTGGTCTCTCTGAGGGTTCACACAAACATACACTCGGGTTTGACTAAAATAGTGTCTGTTCGTCCAGTAAAGGAGCACCCTGTGACTGATGTTTTTAAAAGATTATAGAATGAAGTTTGCCATCATCTCAATGGTTTCAGACAATCCAAAATCAGGGAGATTCTGTGGGAAATTCTGTGGAATTATTAAATCTCTCACCTCTTTCGTCACTATCTGACTTCATCCACAAAAAAGTCATCCTTTCTCTGTCTAGCTTGTACTTATTTGAACAATGCTTGAAACTTGGTATGACGAGCACTTCCTGTGTCTATTTGCCTCTTTAAGATGAATCGATTGATGTATTCCCCAATTGTAAGTTGCTTTGGGTAAAAGCGTCTGCTAAATGAATAAATGTAAATTTTGTTGTTTTGTTTTGTTTTTTGTTGCAAACAGCTTTGCAAACTCAATTCACTCCAACTCTTACTACACCGGAAAATCAAGAATGCTTGTTTAAACTGTTTTCAACAAGGAATAAAGCAATTTCCTATAGCTTCTTATAAGCTGATGGGTTTTAGTGAGTGTTCATAGAAAATCAGGCTAGAATATCAGGGTAAAATTCTTACCAATACATCCAAAATATAGCTTTATAGCTCGTAATACCTGACAACACTGCACAACAATCATGTAATGCAATGTGTTTTTAAGACCCATGAACTTAGTCTGAACTAGAATGTGCCAAAAAGATGTCAGTAATCACAAGATTGCACTGGATGGATTAGTTAATACAGATGATAGTGATGTAAGTAGGTTATCCACATTGTTTAAAGAAAGATTTTATGGAAAAACTAGACTTTTGATTAAGTAATACATGCATTTGTGTTATTAAATAGTTGTTAATAGTTATTAAAATATATAATTTAAATTGTATGTTTTTTTCATTTATTACAGTGCAGTATTCAAAAACATGTACGTATGTGGACAGGTAAAATGGTTGGGGTAGATGTTCAGGTAAAAACCCAGCAATGATTGATATTTATGCAGTTTTGATTGAAGCTAAACACATTAATGAAACAAATGAAGAGCGGACATTTGGACAGTCTCTGTGAGCATAATCGTCCCCATTTCAAATCCCCAAACTGGCAGTTTCCAGAAGCATCATTTTATTGTGACACATGCTCCGCAAAAATACTGCAGGGGTCACTATGTGATGTGTGGTGGAGACAGTCACAGGCCTCAGTCTGAGTCTGTGTCCAGGCACAGCCCTGTTCTGTGGTTCTCTGAGAGCGAGCGAGGCTGGATCTGAGTGAATGTCCAGCTCAGGCTTCATTAGCATTCATAGCGTGCGGTCGGTCACCTGAGAGACTTTAAATGAAATGAGTCTGCAAATTCCCCGATTTGGTGCAGAAGGAAGAAAAAAAAGACGCTGGAATAATTTACAGCACAATCATTATAAAGCCTTTGTGTTAAACAGCAAGGGGCAGTGGGTCTTCCTTTTGTGTTTTATATTAGCTACAGTTACAGTCTGTAATATAACAGTGTTACGTAATTTGGTATCTGTTTTATATCTGGGAATGCTTTTAAAGCTTAAACATTTTTATTTAAATGTATCAAGCAGTACATAATCCAGCCTCGGTATATATAGCGAGCAGTATGTCATGTGTCAGCAGTGATTCAATGGCACTGGACACCAGCAGCGCCTCCATGTTCCTCTCTGGGTTTGAGACTGCAGCAATCCTGCATGTTCTCGGCTGCAGTGTCCATCTCTTAGCTGAGCCGGTGATATGACGGCAAACCTGGGGCTTGGCAGCAACTATTTTTCCAATCATTTCATGGTGGTCCAATGAAGGCAATGATAAAAACGGTAAATTTGCATTGTGTTTTGTTAAATGTTGCTTGAAGGTAGTTTTTTTGTGATTGTAGATGTGATTTTATTTGTGCCTTTTTTTTTTTTGCATCAACTTAAATGGGTGTGGCTTGGCCTACTGCTGCAACCCTGCATGCCTCTGTGTGTTTGTTTATATGAACACACACTGTTATGAGAGTATCAGAATGGGACAAATTCTAAAAGAATATTCTAGAGTTGAGTTTATTAGCATTTGGGAAGGGAAAGTGAGAGAGCCTTTGTTCCATCTGCTGTCATGGCCTTTTCCAAAGGCTGCCCTCTGCTGCCTGTGGCCTGTGAGTGCGTGCTACATTATGATAAACAGGTAGGAACTAATCTAATCAAGCCTTGGTTGTGAATATTTTGGACAGATTTTTGATGTCAGATTTTGAAAGATGTTATAGTTGTGGATTGTGTTTTAATGTGTGTGTATGTTTGCTGGCACTTGTTTTCTCTTTTATTATAATACAGATGTCTGTCCATCCAAACCATCTTGCAAATGGTACTATTTGTCTCTCTGTGATACTTTCCGATCACATAACAAGTAACTCTTAGTGCCCATGCTGGAATATTCCACAGCCCAGGAGCGGTTGTTCAGTTGTTCATAGTGAAAATTATTTTCCTGTGGAACTCCACATAAACAATTTTGTAAAAATACGGTTCCACAATATATATATATATATTAATTGGATCAGAGCATTTACATTTTTCATAGAGTTAGTTATTAGATTTTATGATGCTTTTTGCTATGTATTCAGCACTCTAACCACTAGCTTGGACTACGTTGAATACCTCACATTGAATACACTGAATATTGAATATTGGTTACATCAATTAAATTTTTATTTGTATTTTTATTTTTTAGTTCTTTTTATTTTACTTCTAGTTATGTTCTGATTTGTGTGATTTGTACTTGCAGACCTCAGGTGAGGAGGGTGTGTCACGGGTGCGAGTGACCAGCAGGAGGAGCTCACAGAAGGTGGAGAGAGTGGCTGGACTGGTAAGCCGCTCTCATATAGAGACACCAAAGGTCAGTGGCTACTAAAAACTTTATTTTTCTTTAAAAAAATAAAGACTTTTGAACATATAACATCTTAAAAATGGTGCTTTTAAATGTGTCATGAGATCTTTCCTGGCATGGGGACTTGTTACTGTGTGGCGTAGAATGTCTACTTCATCCCAGTGCCAGTGCTCAATGGTTAACAATTAAGGACGGGCTAATGGCCTAGGATCAGTGCGGTTTTCAGCCTTTTGTGTTTATACTGCATTTTTAGATGCTGTCTGAAGTATGTGCTTTCTTTTAGATGCTGTCTGAAGAAATAAGTTTCAGTGTTATACACAGCACAAAAAAATCAATATCAAAACAGTTGTTGATATTTTGGTTATATCTGAAGCACAGCTCGTAAAAGTGCATGCTAGGCCTTTTCCCTTATGGGCTGTTCACACAGAGCTAGTTATTGTGTTTAAAAACGTGGGACGCAGGGCAGAATGGAAAGAAAAAAGGTCTAGTTAAAAGTTTGTAGAGTGCCATATCATATGCAAAATGCCTTAAATGACAAGCATGTCCATCTAGCGCATAAATACATGGAAAATCTATGAAAAACCAATGCAGTGGAATGCAAAAACACATTTTGTGTGTACGACCTGCCAGTATATAGGTTCTTTGATCATGCATATGTGTTTTTATGCCTTGGAAACTTTAAAATGTAGTTTTGTGTGATATGCTGAACAGTGGTGAATTTTGCTGAATAAAAGTTGAGGTTTTACATCAGCTAGAATGGGTTGGAAAATTATAAACAGATGACTGTATGGCATCCTTTTCCAGAATTTGAATTTATAGCAGACACTGAATTAAATAATAGCATCATAATTTCCATAAGTATTGTAAATTAAAAACCTTTTTTTTTTTGTAAAGCAAATTTTTAATGAAAAATATAAAACAGAATTCCTTTGAACATATTAAAACTTTGTTTAAAAACATTCTGGGACAGTTAAAATATCAGGACGGTAAATAGAAACTTTGCATAAATTCTTATTGTTGGGCTCTAGGTCATAAAATTGTATACATATGATTATGATGTAATCATAAAGCACATTTCCAGTGGTTCATTTTTGACCACAAGCTGATTTAGAGATGTTTTATATACACATATTCATATTAATGCATACATATGGATGCTTGCAGTGCATTTGTTTGTTCACATATGTAGATAGTAGCTAGGCTGCAGTGTATCTGAAATGGGAAGAAATAAGCCACAATGATTCTATTAATCACCCAGTCTTTCAGAAATACTCTTGAGCGAAGGCACAACACTCAGGTCCTACTATATCACGGCAGATCTCATTTTCACGTCCTCCCAATCACAGCACCCCCAGCAGCATGTGGCGGCACATTGCCTGCGGGTGCTGGTGTTTCATATGAGCGGAGATCTAGCGTGAGGGACGGGGGGCGTGAGGTGGAGATGGCAGTGTGGGTGTGGTCTCGGTTCATGGCTGAAGAGCAAGGGACTGCCATGTTGAGAACAGAGAGCCTCCATTGTCTACATCAAAGCACAAGGCAGCAGCGTTCTGTTGACAGCAGGGCTGGCTGATGCTGAGCTGAATGTGGCGTCGTGTCTTCCACACATTAGGAGGGGTATGAGGTGGAAGGGAGGGATGAAGAGAGAGCTGCAGAGGGAATGAGAGTGGGGGAGGATGGGGGGAGCGAGGCGAGGCAAGGGCCGGTGCAGTGCAACGCAGTTAGAGCTGGAACAGACACCTAGAGCTCAGCCTTCCGCATGTTGCCATGGAAACCAAATTCCTCCCCCTACTTGCATCCCTATAGACTGGCTGCCTCTCTCGCTCCTGCTCTCTCTGTCGCTGTTTTCCTGTCTCTGTTGCATCTTTCTGCATCTCTCATATGCGTTCAGTCACATAACATGGCAAAATTGCATGTGTTGCATCTGACAGGGTGTTTATGCGACGCTCGAGATGGATGAATGTGAGACGATGTAGAATTAACAATGCAAAATATGTATTTGGCAGCACAAAGGAATTTCTCTCTGCACCCAAAGTCATTTTCAGTCTAGTCATATCTTTCTCATGGTTGCATTTTTTCTTTACTTCATTTTACTTTTGCTCTTTTCTGTTTATCCTGCTCTCCAGGCCTGTGCACGATTCTTTTACTCATCCGTCTTCTCAACACCTACAACATCTCACCACGTACACACTGCAGCTAAATACGGATGTCACTCCTGTTCTGAGAGTTTAATCCTGTTTTGTACACATACAGCTCATTTAGGCAAGTGACATCCACAGTCTACGACCAAATTCACTTTAAACAAAGTAGTGAGATCCGAACTGCACAACGAGTTGATGATTATGTATTTAAAGACACATCAGAGCACTAAAAATAGTTTACACACAGTTCGGTTAAATTAAATTGGAAACCACACTCTGCACTCTGCATAATCTAAACAAAACAAAAAAAAAAAAATTCAAATTTACTGTCGGTTAAAGGGTTACTCCACCCCAAAATGAAAATTTTGTCATTAATCACTTACCCCTATGTCGTTCCAAACCCGTAAAAGCTTCGTTCGTCTTCGGAACACGATTTAAGATATTTTGGATGAAAACCGGGAGGCTTGTGACTGTCCCATTGACTGCCTAGTAAATTACACTGTCAAGGTCCAGAAAAGTATGAAAGACATTGTCAAAATAGTCCATCTGCCATCAGTAGTTCAACCGTAACGTTATGAAGTGACAAGAATACTTTTCGTACGCGAAGAAAACAGAAATAACGACTTTATTCAACAATTCGTCTCCTCTGACTGTGTCTCTCCGCTTCACCGTAGCACCATTTTAACACGTAGAAAACGTATCCTTGTGTCGCGGCTGACACAGAATAGCAGTTTGCATACAGCGGATACGGTGATGCGGAGAGACACAGAGGAGACAAATTGTTGAATAAAGTCGTTATTTTTGTTTTCTTCGCGTACAAAAACTATTCTCGTCGCTTCATAACGGTACGGTTGAACTACTGATGGCAGATGGACTATTCTGACGATGTCTTTCATAGTTTTCTGGACCTTGACAGTGTAATTTACTAGGCAGTCAATGGGACAGTCACAATCCTCCCGGTTTTCATCCAAAATATTTTAAATTGTGTTCCGAAGACGAACAAAGCTTTTACGGGTTTGGAACGACATGGGGGTAAGTGATTAATTACAAAATGTTCATTTTGGGGTGGAGTAACCATTTAAGTTAAATTTGTCAAAGTAATTAATTGCTCTATTGTTTTTTTTTATTAATTGACCTTCTTTACTATCTTTCTTATCACCATCTTTATTTACTTTGGTCATTGTCAATAGGACTGCATGATTTTGGGGGATAAAAACAAAATTGTGATTTTTCTGATGCATTTTTTAAATATAAACTATGATTTAAAAAAACGCACTTCTTTGTATTTATTTTATATATGTTAATATGACAATAAAATACAACTACTATTACTAACAACAACAACAATAATAATAATAATAATTATTATTATTATTGTTCAAATAATAATGATACTAATAATAATTCTAATAATTATTTTTACTAAGTACAAATATTAAACACCAATGAAATTGCTAACTGTAATATAATAATTTTAATCATATAGTAATAATAATTTATAGTATAAAAATAGTTTTATTTTACAGTACAACTGTACAATTTTAGTAGCCTACCAATATCTTTATAATCTTCATTTTCAATCATTAAACTATTAAACTGTCATTTTGGTGTAAAACCTCAGGGAGCCCTTAACTCTTTTCTTTTATTGACAACAGGTTTTTAAGTGTTACTCATTACAAGTTTGGGAAGATTGTTGGTGCATATTACGTTCCCAAATGTGTGTTAAGCAATTGCAGAGATGAGTTGATGATTGTTAAATGATTGTTATTATTTTATTATTATTTACTGTAATAATTATTATTTACTGTAAGCCGAGCTGCCCTGAGACGCTAAAAACACCAGATCACAAGCTGCTCACGTGTAAATGAACACAGTGCCGCACTTCACTCTGAAACATGAAGCGCATATATTTAATGAAATCAAAGCCTTTGCAATTTGATAATCCATTTTGTTTTAATTAATCATGCAGCCTTATCTGACGTTATTATAGGCATTAATTAAGGCAATCTAGGGGACTTTAGTCCATATTTGTTCATATAGACATTATTCAACCCTCTCCTATTGTGTGAACAGGACAATTCAACACTGTTGTCAATCCCAAACACTGGTTCTGTGAATGTAGCCTCAGAGAACGATAATTTAGGGATTCATTCCTGCATTTAAACGCGGCTGTCACTCTCGCAGTTTACGTGGCCCTTATCAGACCCTCTCTTCTCTTCAAGTCAAGTCAAGTCACCTTTATTTATATAGCGCTTTTAACAATACAGATTGTGTCAAAGCAACTGAACAGCATTAATTAGGAAAATAGTGTCAATAATGCAAAATGACAATAGTAAACACAAATTTTTCAGTTAAAGACAGTTCATCATTGAATTCAGTGATGTCAACATCCAGCTCAGTTTAAATAGTATCTTTGCAATCAAGTCAACGGTATCGCTGGAAATGAAGTGTCCCCAACTAAGCAAGCCAGAGGCGACAGCGGCAAGGAACCAAAACTCCATCGGTGACAGAATGGAGAAAAAACAGTTTACGTGACCAGGCTCAGTCGGGGGCCAGTTCTCAAGACCTCTCAGTTCTCCAGTCATTTCACAAGCATCTCATATTCCCTTTCTCTTTTCCTCTCTCTCTCTTTCTCTCATTTCCCTTATCATTACGCTGTCAGTTGGATGTGCGGTGTTTGGTGCAGCAGCTGTTTTCTGTCACCAGGCCTATTAATAGGAGTCACAGCCTTCACAGGCACTTTAGTTTATTGTGTCAATGTGGAGGAGCAACGACTCAATGAGTGTTTAAGTAAAAACCCAAAACCCTTTCTTGGCCTTGAAGCAGCACATTCATTGCAATTCAAAATGTAAAGTGTTTGCATTTATGTTATGCATGAATAATTATTGCATCATGTTTATGTTGCCTATTCAATATAGACTATAATCACCGTATTTCAAAGGCTGCTCTGCACCTGTTTCCTACAGCAATTCTCTGTGGTTCATTCAAAGGAAACCTTCAAGAATGTTACTGCCCCTTTAAGACTGCCTGTGTCTCATATTGCCTTATACGGACATACATCCTGTCAGGTGACAGGAGTGCAGTCACATTGGCTGCTGTGAGAATGCACAGAAATTTTCTATAGATACCTTCGATGTGAGAGAGTATGTGGGGGGTTGTGATGCCGGCTGGGGCGGTTTATGTAATGTGGGAATGCAGAAACTGACAATGAGGCTGTCAGATATAAGATATGCTGTGTGTCATGAAGTACAATCTACATCCCTTTGAAAAACCATAACACAACCATTCTCAGTTATTTCATAAATCAACAATAGGCTTTCTTCCAATTTCTCAAGAGTGGGTCAGAGGTTGGTTTTCATTCTCCAGGAATTCTCTCAGTGTATTCATGCAGTATAGAATACTATATACAGTGGGTACGGAAAGTATTCAGACCC
>NW_015549590.1:2659227-2662967 GCF_001515605.1 Sinocyclocheilus anshuiensis | reverse complement strand
ATAAATTAACTTAAATGATTTTAGCAAATGGCTGCAATATAACAAAGAGTGAAAAATTTAAGGGGGTCTGAATACTTTCCGTACCCACTGTATATGATATCTGCAGATATATTTTATGAACTAAGGATACTCAGATTTTTTTCTTAGTCAAAGAGCAGTCGAAACCGTCAGGCAGATAGAAGGTGCTTTCTTACATTGTCTCTTTTTTTAACCGTCCATCTGTAGTACTTTTCTTCATTCAGCCTGGGAGGATGCATCTGTCTCTACCATCACACAGTCCCTCTCTATGTGGTTGTTTGCAAGAAAGTATAAGGCTGCAGATAGAAATGAATACAGTTTTATATGCATATTTGAGCCATATTAAAACATCCTGCACCAGCTTTAAATCAAATAACATTTATAGCATTTCTACACGGTTTTGCACTGGATTTACATTTGCATATGTAATTATTGTAGCAAGAACATCTTGGATGACATTTAAGAGGCAATTAAATGTTACTTGCAACACATGGCCCCTTTACATGCATTAAACTATAAGCATTTTTGGCAGCGGATGTGGTGCAATGTCCTGATCTGAATAACTTAAATCTTGTTTTTTCTTTGCTCAATAATCACCCTTCGTGGTGTGCGTACTGATATTCTAGCTAATATTGACAGATTTGGCCATTGATTGGCTGTGACTATCTTTTTTTAAGATTTTATATTATGTAATTCTTTAAGGAGCAGCATTTTTCCCTAGAGGTACTAGAAACGCCCACATGCACTCACACTCTAGAAGATACCGACACAAACACATGACATAATGCAAGCATGAAATGCATGCATATAAGCACGCTCTGCTTCCCTGCCTTCCACTTTCTTCTTCATCCTTGGCCAGCTACATTAAAAATTCCTCTGTGAAGACCATGGAGGTCTGCATCCTATATGAGAACGTGCTGTATAGACAAGGGGAGCAGAGGGAACAGGGTGGTCGTAACATGTGGCCAGTCGTGTGTGCTGTGATGAATATGCTTGCATTGGCTTTTTTCAGCCACCAAGCACCACCCTTACACTCCCCATTGGCATTGGCAATGCTTCTGTGTGATACTCGCACCATTCTTATCTCCAATTGGCCTTCCTCCTGGAAATCGGAAAGTTTGCCGGAATAGTATATTGTGGTAATGAAGTGAGTTACTGTTGCATATAATTAAGTGTGGCTGAGCCTGCTGTTTGTGCCTCCTGGTGGGGTCGGAATAGAATAGTGTGCAATGCCTATTAGAACTGACTCAGCCACAAAAACAAGTGAATTCACACATGCATAAACAGAGCAACACACACACAAATGTCCATGCATGCATATAGTTGCATCAGTAAACACTCAGTTTCTTTCTAATGTTTATGCTCTAGTATATTTGTAATAGTACAACAGTCTAACAGGCCAACATCTGTTTAGATTCAGCTACAAAATTGTGGCATTTCAGTTTAAAGGTCCCATGGCATGAAATTTCACTCTATGAGGTTTTTTAACATTAATATGAGTTCCCCTAGCCTGCCTATGGTCCCCCAGTGGCTAGAAATGGAGATAGGTGTAAACCGAGCCCTGGGTATCCTGCTTCACCTTTGAGAAAATGAAAGCTCAGATGGCCCAATCTGGAAGCTTCCCTTTATGTCGTCATACGGGGAAAGGTTACCTCCCCTTTCTCTGCTTTGCCCGCCCAGAGAATTTGGCCCGCCCATGAGAAAATTAGCTACTACCGTGCGAGGCGAGCGCAATATTTTTTTTTCCTCGAGAGACATCATGGCTTGCAAACGAGCGAAGCATGGCAGTTGCCCCGCCTCTCTCCTCCTCATTAGCATTTAAAGCTACAGACACAGAAATGGCACGTCCTAAGGAAAGCTCATCGTGGGACTGGCTCATAGAGGCTGAAATTCTGCACCAAGGTTGAATTTCGGGAAAGAGACTTCAGATACAGTACTAGGGACCACTTAGGCCTATATAAAAGCATCCAAAAAGCAGCATGTCATGGGACCTTTAAGTAATCTTGTCAAATCCCTCAATAGGAGTGTCACTTGGGTCACTTGTTGTAATCAAATTAACATGGATTTTTTTTAGTGCTGTGGAAGTATTGCCTTTAGGTATGCAAATATTCATCTACAATAGTCAGTAAATTCAGTAATGTCTTGTCTTGACATAAAGAAATAACAATAACAAGAAATTGTGCAACTCAAGACTCTGATTCTGTAGATTCCAAGGATTTCAATAAGCAATTTTCTCAAAATGGTGTAGTTAATTTGATAAATTAATTTCTACATTTGTTATTTCTTACTTTATTGTAAATACACTTTCTGATTGAAGAACAATTAATTTTATTAACGTTATTAATATCTGATTTAAATTAAATATTTTAAACCAGCCATTTTTAGTTTTAAAATTAACAGCCAAATGACTATAGGCTACATTAAAGACAATTAACTCTTGCCCCACAAGCGTTTTTGAAAAAAGCTGCCAGCCACCGCCAGCATTTGTGATAATTTCACTAAAATGTCATGGTCCCCAAAATATTTTGTTGTATGAATATCTGAACATGCAATACACCAAAATAAAGAACATAGCCTCTACTTTTAAACAAAAACAAATCCATTTGATTCTATCTTCAAGCATTCTTTTTTTATCAGCAGTTGAATGTAAGTAAGTTTCATAAAAATGCAACATTTTGAGCAAAAAGCTGAGAAAATTGCGTTTTTATAAAATACTACATCTGGATCATATCCAGTACGATGATCAAAGCAAAGATGCAGTAGATTGCTTGCACAGTCCATTACCACTTCCTGGACTGACATTTCACTCGGTAACATCAGGCAGTTTTCATTTATATGCTGTTTATTATATGCTGTTTATTGTTGTGTTACATACAGTGGTGGACGAAGTACACAAATCAAGTACTTGAGTAAAAGTATAGATACGTATAATAAAATATTACTCCAGTAAAAGTAAAGTACTCAGTTTTCAATTTTACTCGAGTGAAAGTACAAAAGTACTTGATTTTTTATGTACTTAAGTAAAAAGTACTGATAGATGAATATTTATTTTGCAGTTTTATTTGGCTACTTTTATCATTTAATTTTATATCAGCATATATTTTTTTATAATCCTATTGCTCAAAATACCTGGGATTTTACCAAAATAACCAATAAGGAAATAATGAATATAATAAGGAAAATATCATTATATTTTCATAATGATTTTTTTCTTCTCAAACCTTGTCTGTGGTATAAAACCACCCCTGGCCAAATGCCCCCCGAGGGCATCACTTCCCACTTTGATAATTACTGTAGTTACCATGTTCTGAACATCACATCCTTTCTTTTTCTCTCAGATGTAATCAACTAGGTAGTTGAATTATAATATTTGGACTTTATTTAAAAAAAAATTACCTCAACTTTAGCACCAGCAAGCTCGTTAGCTAGACAGTTAGCATCAGCTAACATTGACTTATTTACAGCAGCGGGGAAATGAATGTGCATGAGTTATTTTATTTAATCTGTGTTACTTCAATGTTTTTTTTAACTAAAATATTGAGACTCTGATGTTAATGTGTCTGCATTCAAGCATTTCAGTGGGCTTAAACAGATCACCCTTTACAGCAGATTTAGTTCACAGACAACTGACAGCTTTGACCTAAATATGATTTTCAGTTACAATAATTAATCCTAAAATTCGACATTAGTAACTTACTTTTAACAGCATCAGACGCGCGCGC
>NW_015549590.1:2638316-2659112 GCF_001515605.1 Sinocyclocheilus anshuiensis | reverse complement strand
GTAAAGTACAGATACTTGAAAAATTTACTTAAGTACAGTAACGAAGTAAAACTACTCCGTTACTGTCCACCACTGGTTACATATGAGTTCGCTCATTTCTGCATCTCCGTCTTCTGTGTTTTTGATCAGTACATTCTGGACTCATTCAGGTGATGCATAATAGCATCCCTGAGTGTATAACAGTGAAAACACGAAAACGCGGAAAATTCTGTGTTTGGCGGGGAAGCGTTGTCTCATAAATAACGGAAAGTTCCATGTTTAGCAGGGAAAGAGATAACAATTATATATGAAAAGATGTTAGTAGAAAACTAACAGGAAATATTGCAGAGAACAGTCTCACTTTAAAAATGTGGAGCAGATTTTCTCCGATCATTCCACTCTACCAGATTTTGTCTAAATTCATTTAAGAATACAAATGTGTTTGACAGAACATAACTATGAGACAGCTAGCAGTTGAAAGCTATAGGTCTGCAAAATTATATCAAATGTTATTTTCATTCATGTTTTATTCTTTGAAGACAAATATTTGTTGGTCTTTGATGTAGCGCAGTATTTCTTGGAGTTTATCGTCAAGCATTTTACATATTTTCATTGCTAGTTTGGAGTGTCCAAAGTGTATGGTTTATTTTATTTTAAAGTAAATTAACAAATTAACCTAATACACAAATAGATTAAAACATGGTCATCCATCAGCCCCTTATGTAGCCCTTCTCCAGTATAAACCCTCAAGGCAGGTCTTCAGTCTTTCTTACAGTGAAGCCGTGGAGCTGAATAACCGCACTCTCTGTGTCTCCATTCGGGCTCTGTGTTCTGGCTGATGTTCAGGTGCGCTGGCCCTTTAAGAGCAGTCACTGAAGCAGTCAGTCCTGTGTTGGTGCTGCTGCTGATGGCTGTGCTGTGAGTTGATTGGCTGTGGCTGTCAGGGCTGAGGTGCTGGAGGGATGCTGCTACGCCTCTCCCTCTCTCTCCCTTTCTCTCTCTCTCTCTCTCCCTCTCACTTGCTTGCATCCCTCCGTATAATCCACATCTAGGGCAAGCAGGCTGAGAGTCAATCCAGTGCTCAGCTCCTCTCTGCAGGCTGGGAAAAGAGAGACAGGAAGAAGGCAAGAAAACACTTCCCAAAGCAGGAGGAAACGCAGAAGGAAGAAATCTGGCAAGCAGAGACATACAGAGGAAGATTTGATCACGGATATCATTTATATATATAGAAATTGTTTATATATATATGTAATATATATATATTTGTACACACGCATATCAATATTTATAGAATTATATATGTATACATATATACCTGTATATAACTGTATTTGTGCTTGTCTGTTTATATCAATATTTTTATATGTATTTGTGTGTGTGTAAATATATACATATATAAACAAATGAATATATATATCTATGAATTTATATACGTATCACTGTGAACCAACAGAAGCAAGAAGAGAACTCAACCATCGGGGCTGGTCTCTGATTCCGAGATCATATACACTATTTTTATTATATTTCCAAACCTTTTGCATCGACCGGAGGAAGACCACCAAGCTTTTTCTATTTTTCATCGCCCTGTTGCTACCTACTCGTCTCATCTTTTTCTCAATCGGGAGGAACAAAGAGGAGGATAACAGGGTTCGTGAAGATTCCTGCTGCCGTTCCGTGAGCCGAGCTGCACTGCGCGCTGCGTTTGATCTGAGCAGGCAGCAGCAGCAGCAGTGAGATAGAAAGAGACAGAGAGCGCCGCACCGCGTGAACTAGCCAGCATGCACAAACATCACCACTGCTGCAAGTGCCCAGAATGCTATGAAGTGACCCGCATGGCCGCCCTGCGCAGGATGGACGCCCCGGCATATGGAGACTGGCAGCCCGAACCCTACGGCTACCCAGCTGGCTATGGAGGCGGCCAGACCTTACCACCCCAAACCTCGGGCGGAGGAGGGGGAATGGGTGGAGGGGGTACATTGGGAAGAAGTAAAGGGAAAATGATGTCAGCTGGGGGTCCTGGAGGCCCCAACCCCAAGAGCCAATCCAAGGGCGTCCCCAAGGTGAACGGTAACAGCTCAGGAGGCCAAGGAGGATGGTGGCCCGAGTGCACCTGTTCCAACCGGGACTGGTACGACCAGGTAAATGCCGTTTCTGTGCCGCTGGGGGCATTGAGAGTAGGCAGCAGGCGGTAGGCAGTCGGTGTATATGTGCTCGCTAGGTTGAAACTGAGCAGAATCAGAAAGCTCCCCTGTAGCTGCTAGAAGATGCATCGTTTTTTTCAAGGGATTCATCCAGTGTTGATCCTTTCATACTGCATGTGCTGTAATCTTACAGTATGCTCGTCAAGATTGATTCATGCAGAGGAGTTTAATCTTCATGTATTTACTGCTCCATCAGTGCTTTATGGTTTCATCAATCCCCTACGTACATACTTATCTAAACCCTCATCTGACAAGGACTGACAGGGCCACTGTGACCACGCAACAAGTGCATGTAGCTCCGCCAATTTAATTCAAGGATGGCAGTGACCTGCCAACACTGCTGACCAGGCAAAACACATGATCAAATCTAATATCCAGCAAGTAATGGATTCTAGATTTGTGAGGTGAAGATGTGGATGTTTTATGGATGTGTGTGTCCACGTTTCTCATTAGTTTCCAGTCTGCTGTTCTAGTCGCTCATTGAGAGGCGAGGCATCTTGTGAAGTATAATACACACTTTTTGTCTGTGACTGTTTTAGCTGCATTTTAACCTCATATTCAAACCGAATCAGGGAGCAGAAGCTGTAATTAATGTGTGTGTGTGTGTGTGTGTGTGTAAGTGGCAGCAGGGGTGGGGGCAGGGTTGCTCTGAATGTATAAAATGGAGGAAGCAGGCTCTCGTGTGAGAACGAGCCAGCATGCATGCTCTGTGCCTTCAGTGTGCGTGCATGTCTACGGTGTGGGGCTGCGTGCGAGTGCACAGGTTTTTATTGGTATTTGTGCATGGCCGAGGGAGAGAGAACACAGAGAGAGTGGCGGAGACGCAGAGAAAATGGAGGGTGAGATCTCGGTGGCAGCGAGGGAGAAATTTCACCAAGCGCAGGGAGGGAAGGCGTGAGCAAGGAGCTGACTAATTCTGCGTCCGTTCAGATGATGGGAGAGGCATCAGTCAAAAGCAGTGCGGTTTTTCACTCATTCCTTTTATTTTAATCATGAATTATGCATGGTTTCTTGGCAGCATTTGCTGTAAACCGAATAAATGAACCCTTAAGATGTGACATTTCCTGTTTATTCTCTGTTTCTGCGATAATTTCCTTCTCGTTTTGATGTATGGCGTCCAGAGAGGTGAAATAAATCAAGCATATATCTTCTCCCGTGCACCAAATGCGATACCTGATAGGCACGAGCACTCAGTTGATGGAGTGTATGTTTAATTAATGAGAAGGAAATTGTTTAACAGAGGTATATAGGAGAGTGACACTATTAAAGCTTCTCGTATGTGAGGAGGAGACCATGGATCATCTTGCAGGTTTCTCCTCCTCTGGCCAGGCTGTTGCCTGTCAAGATTATTAAAGAGGCTTTAGTTTTCTTTGAAGGCCTTGTGTATGTATTTCATTTGCCAAGGCTATCGCGGAGCCAAAGAGGAGACGCTTTAAGAGAGAAGCTGTGGATTTGTGTGCTAGGGTTTGCCCCCGACTTTCTGTAAGGCCACATTTATTGGTTTCTAGCGCTCTGAGTGCGTATAATATATAAACACATTCATATCTGCAGAAAACATAATATTCATTGCGGGTGAAATCATGTAGAAGATTCTCGTTCGTTTTGTGGCAAATCAAAAGATCGTTTTTCTCGCACTGTGTTATTGTGGCCAAATTGCATCACCCCATCGCTTCAGCTCTGAGTTGTGCTTTAATGGTGAAGTGTGTGGGGTTTCTGCACCACCAGCATCACCAAACAGATAATAACTGTTTTTAACATTCCCCATTGGGAAACTAAAACAGATCCTTCCCCTAATGTTGAAAGCACTGCAGTTTTTAGTTTTTCCTTTAATAGGAGTGTTTGTATATTTGGAGAATGGATTAAAATTTTTAATATGACATTTGTTTTTCCAGAACAAAGGTCCAAAAAGAAGAGGTATATAGGAGAGTGACACTATTAAAGCTTCTCGTATGTGAGGAGGAGACCATGGATCATCTTGCAGGTTTCTCCTCCTCTGGCCAGGCTGTTGCCTGTCAAGATTATTAAAGAGGCTTTAGTTTTCTTTGAAGGCCTTGTGTATGTATTTCATTTGCCAAGGCTATCGCTTCTGGGGATAATTTGAATGAATTTTGGCTTAGAATGAGGGTTGAGCAGTAAAAAGGGGGACAAATAAACATCTCTGATGCACAAAATAAAGGAGTTCCAAACAGATCACAGCGATAACATCAGCAGGGTGTGAGAAAAAAAAAAAAGTAAATACAAAAATACTACAATAACAAGATAATAATATTTAGGTAAATACATTTAAGAGTAACAAAGGTATAATGCAGTATAAAAACCAGCATAAATAAGTAAAGTTATTATCACATTCCTAAGTGATCTAATACAGGCTTCCATATTTTCCAAAATATATCTAGCTTATCATTGTTAATAAATCGTAACTTCTCAATATGAATAATAAATAAAATATCAGTCCAGTATTTGTGAAGTTTACAACATGTCCAAAATGAATGTAGAAGTGTACCCTCCGCAACCTTGCATTTATTGCATATCAGTGACACTTCAGGGAAAATCTTGTGCAATTTAGTTTTGCACACGTATACTCTGTGTAGAGATTTGAATTGAATTAAGTTGTGTCTAGTATTAATTGAACAATCATGTATATTCTGTAGGCATTCCTCCCATTGCGCATCCTCAATAGTGAAACCTAAATCCTCCTCCCATGCTTTCCTAATTGAAGTTGTGTCACTATCCACCAGATCAGTTAATACATTATAGAAATATGATACTGCTTTTGAGTTTCCGGCTTTAAATCGTTTTTTTTCCTCTAATTTTCCATGCTTTTTTAGTTGTTCAAAATCAGGAAAAAAATTTCTAACATAGTCTCTGATTTGCAAATATCTAAAAAAGTGAGAATTTGGTAACCTGAACTTTGATTGGAGCTCTTTAAAAGACAAGAAATACCCATTCATATAAAGTGAGCCAACACAGCCTATTCCCTTCTGTTTCCAAAGTGAAAAAACCTTATCATTAAGAACGGGAACGAAGGAGTGATTCATACATATGGGACTATCAAGATATACATTAGGAGCTTTAATATACATTTTAATTTGTTTCCAAATTTTTAAAGACTGGCCTGTAACAAAATGATTATTATAGATAAGCTTACTAACCTTTCCTGGACTATTGCATAGTGCCTGCAGTGAAGAGTTAGAGCAAAGGGCTTGTTTAATTCTAAGCCATTCACAGGTTCCTTCTGATGGATGGATCATCATTCTACCAAGAGAATATATTCAAGTGTGCTGCCCAATAATATGCTTTAAAGAAAGGTAACCCAAATCCCCCCTTCTCCTTAGATTTAAAAAAGTGGTTTTTTATTAATTCTTGCTGTTTTATAATTCCATAAAAACTGAAAAATTATCTTGTAGTTGTTTAAAATAGGATTGTGGTATACATGAAGGGATAGACTGAAATAAGTGGAGGAATCTTGGTAGGCTCACCATCTTTACTGCATTAATTTTACCTACCATTGAAATTGGCAATGTTCTCCAATAGTCTATATTATTTTTTAATTGATCAATCCTCTTTTGCAAATTGGCTCTTAGAAGGTCTTTTGGTTTTGCAGTTATTATGACACCAAGATAAGTAAAAGAGTTTTCTGCTATCTTGAACGAAGTGGATCTTATATACTGCTTAAAAGTGTTGGGCATAGTCATCAGGTCACTTTTTTCCCAGTTAACAGTAAAACCTGATATATTCCCGAATCTTGTAATTGAAGTGAGGAGATGTGGAATAGACTTACTAGGATTTTTTATAAACAAAAGTATATCGTCCGCGTAGAGTGAAATATGTTGTGGGAGGCCACCTATGAATGGATTTAAATGTTAAAAAAGCAACACAAAGTAAATCAAGATATCTGGAGGTGATGCATATGTACTGTTCTTGCTAGTGCTGGATGCTTTTCTGTTGTGATTCTGTGATTTCTTTATATTAATATTAACTTCTCGATGGGGCTATATGCTAAATTACACTCCATATCCTGCTCGGTCGCCTGTCTGTCAGTGTACGTGTGCTCAGGAACTGCGTGCATCACGTATGTTGAAGTGTATTTGAAGAAATCTGTGGGAATGAAGGAGCAGATTTTTAGAGAGGCTTTACTCCTCAGATGTCCTCGGCTCTTACCCCCAGCTGCGATACAGACATCCTCCATCTTAGAAATGAAGCATCTGCATCATATCAAGAAGGATGTTTTTTTGTTAACTCATCCTTGTAGCTGCAAACATATGGACCATGCTGAAATGATGTTGAAATATATGTGAAATTATGTGTTCTGGCTGCATTACAATTAGAGAGAAAGGCAAATGGATGCTGTTTTTTAGCTTCTCGTTGTCTCATTCATAAGATCAACCATTACTATAGATGATTCATAGATCATTATCTTCCTCAGTCCTCTCGAGATATGAAACTTAACAAATAAATCATGTTAAATGCTGCATATTAAATAGCAGGGGAACTATAAAACATTTATTTTCATCAGTAAAACAGTAGTAAAGCAAGCATAGCATATTTCTTGTGTCTACTAAATGCAATATTTTATTAGATAAAATATTAATTGAAGAATTAAAAATGGATATTTAATAGCTCTTACACTTGCGTCATTGCATGAGTTAAGCAGTGAATAATATTAATGAGCAACAGGCATTTAATATGTAATTATTTCCTGGAGCAAATGACGCATTTTTTTTGTTAGCCCTGTTGTAATTGTCCTAACTTGGGTACTGTGTAATTTGGTAATATGGACACTGTATAAAATGCTACTCACATTTTATTATCCTATGTAGAAATTGTTTTTTTTTTCACATTGTGCATTCTATAAAGACAAACAGAATTTTAAGTTAAAATTATTATTTAAAACCTTTTAAAAAAGATTTAGCCTAGTGATTTGGTGTGGAGCATCGGTTTCATATGCTGCCATATATTATATTTTTATAAATTCTATACATTTTAATTTTATTTGTAAGATTACTAAGTTAAATGACCAGTGCATTGTGTAGAAGCACTTGTCTGCATAACTGTTGTCATATGCCATCAAAAACAGCTTTATCCAGTATCCTGGACAGTTGCAATTGGGAGGTTATGAGAGCGGACGGTAAATTTGTTTATATATTATTTAACCTACTGCATGACATGACCATTAGCTTCATGTCTAAGGTCTTTTTTCAAACAGCAATATAGAAATTAAGAATCTTTGAAGGTAGAATAAGTATTTCCTGAAAATAAAAATTCGGTTTAAGTTTTTAATGTAATTTCCATCAAAAACACAATTTGTTGTACACCTACATGCTTGTGTGTCAACATGCTCCTAGCAGTTGAAAGATTAAAGGCACATCTTAAGAATCACATTTATCCATTTTAGGTTACGTGCGATACAACGCCTTAATGGTTCCTTTTGCTGATGCCAAGTGTAGCCAATTTATGAGAAATATATCTTGATCAAGTATTTGCATTCATTAGAATGAAGCCTGGCATCACAGTGCATTCAGTGCAAAAGAATGCAAGGAATACATTCAGGGTTTTTTTATTTTATAAAGCATCTCATTAATGGTGCACCCTGCTATATCAGAGGTGATTTTCTGTGCTCTTGTGATCTCAGCAGTAAGCCAAGTTCCTCAGTTGATTATGCATGTCATAAATCAGGAGCAGGGCTAGCATATGTGAGCGCTTACGGATGGATCGCTAGCTTGAGACATCAGCACAGTAATGTATTCATCTGAGAGGAGGCTGGGTTTGTGAGAGATTTTAACAAATTGGATTTTCATTTGTAATGTGGGGTTTTGTGTTGCAGAAAGGAAATGGGATGGGGGTTGGGGGTTATGTTGTGGAGAAAGATAAGGCTTACCTCATCCATTCCAGATGAGACCAGTTTAGGGTTGGTCCCGCAAGACACTCCTCTTTCCACCAAAACTAATATATGTCCTTTTGGAGAACTGAGAATTTATTATAAGGCCACACATGTGAAGACAACTTACTAGTTTAAAGATTAAATGAGAAAATAGAAGTGTAATATATATTGATATATAAATTTTGTACTCTTATTTTTTGTATTTATTTTATATTTTTTATTTTTTTATTTTTGAAGTATTTATTTTTGTAGGATCAAGCTCGACTTGCTTTATCTCAATAAATCGTAAATATCATGTTTGTAAATCCCATTAATATAAGGTACATTCTGTTTTATTGTATTTTATTTATTCTGTTGGATGCATCTCATCTGAAAATATTCTAAATTTTACTTTGCAATTATTAGGAAAACATACAGTATAGGCCTAGTACATTAAATATGGTTAATATTGTTGATATGTACACAGATGAGGTAAATCCCATCCGTGTGCAACAGGCAAAACATTCTTGATACTGACTATTATTGACATTGTCATATGCTTTTACTTTATAGTATAGCACATTTGTTAAAAGAGATAACTAAGGCTTGCCACATTTCACACTTGAAGTGTGTTCCTTCAAATGAAAACATGGTCTTGTAGGAGAACGGTGTTTGATTCTACCCAACACTGCATAGGTACCCAATTAACTTTAGGTGTTGCCATAGCGACAAGAAGGCTAGAAATCCTGCTGCCTGAGAGAGAGAGAGCTGAATTCGGTGACATTTTACAGACATTATTGTGCATCTTCATGACTGCATTTTTATTTGCTGACGCTGCAGTTACCTTGACATGCAGAACTTCACAAAATGATTTTTTTTTACTACATTGTGCATGCACTGATCAGTGATATTATCTTTGCAGTCTGGGCTCTCTATATCACAGTATCTTACTCTACACACACATATGCAGCTACTGAAGCAGCTGGCCTGGACAGGAAGATGACCACATCCTATAGTTCATTTCATTTACAGCATTATGCTATTGATCTTGAGATCTACAAGGCTGAAAAACCTACCACTTTGCTCAGTAAGTGATTGTTAGAGTGCGTTGTTTCACGGCCTTCTCACTGCTGATAAAGTATCAGTTGTCAGAAGGCTCAAGCATGCTGAATGCAATCCATCAATCCATCATCCTACTCAAAAATATTTTACACACACACACACACACACACACACACACACACACACACATGCAAACCTTTATAAACCTGTTCTTAAAACAAAATGTACTCAGCCTATAAAAAACGATGGAAGAGCGCATAGGAAATCACTGCAAATGCACTATAAAACGGAGGAGAAGGCACACTGCAATATTTATGCATACTTTTAGAGTTGGCTTTTATACACCGAGAAAGGGTAAAGATGTGTCCCTGAGAAAACTTTAAAGAGATAGTTGACTGTGTTTTGTATGGGAACTAGTGGACTTGCAGTGTGATAGAAGTTTGGTTTGTTCTGTGATGAAGTCTGGCGTTGTAAATGCATAGAACTTGTATGTTCTCAAACAATCCCACCTCTGATGGCCATTATTTTTATATCTTTGGCTGATTGCCTGTTTCTCCTTTATCTATCCATCCAATGAAACAAACCACTGTTGAGGAAATGATAATAAAAATGTCTATTGTGTTATCTGAATATTTTAAACAGTGTGACAAAGAAACAAAAATCACATGTTGTGGTCTTGTACTCAAAGAGTGAGTGCTAGTTCTGTTATTATGTCAGATGTTTTAAACTCCAATTTAAACAATTTAATGGCCTCAAAAGCAAGGTTTGAAATTATTTCCATCAATTATTTCCCTCAGACAACATACAAAACTACCAAATTTTCTGTAAAGCTGCTTTGCAACAATTTGCATCGTGAAAAGCGCAATACAAATAAACTTGAATATAATCGAATATTTGTCACTTTTAGCCTCACCACAAATATATATATTAGCATTTATTAACTATTATTTTTTAAAGACCAAATAATTTTCTAGGTTTTTACTTTGGAATAAATGGAATTAAAAATGATGCAGCTTTACATTTCATAAATGCAGTGGCAAGCAGTGTAAAACATTTCAACATATCCTCGTTTGTGTAGATTATTCTTATTTAAATGGACAGAATTTACAGCAGAATGTTCAGTACATCACAGAAAACCGATTACGCAAGATTTCAAGACAAAAAAGTACATGAATATGAACAACAAACAAAAGAAGTAGTGCCAACGCAGCACTGACCTGATCAGCTGACCCAAAACTGTCTCATGTTGTCCCCTAGCCATCAGGCCACTCTTATTTTTGAGCCCTAAGTTTGTTTATGACATTTGTAGAGTTGAAGAAATTGCTTGTCTGTTAATCTTTGGATCTCGTAATGAAAAATGAAGCACGTTATTAAGATTCCAGTCATCCGTTGACCTGCAGTAGGATGTTTCTGTGCACTAACCCACTGTGTGAGCTTTACACATTGTGATATTTCCCCATATAAATACATTTGTGTGGGTGTTAATGTGAGTGACTGTATTGCTCATGGCCATTGACCTGTCAGCCATATGCTCTCAGCTGGCAGCCCTGTTGGAGCGCAGCTCCCCTGCTCCGCTCTGTGCCACACGTGGGGGCACAGAGCTCACGCAGGCTCACACAGGCTCGAGAGGCCTGTTTATTTGTTTGCTCACCTGCTTTGTTTTATTTCTTGTTTTTGCTGATCGCAGTGGTGACTGTCCTGGAAAACTGAAGAATAGCGGTCAGCTTACTCATCTTATTCAGTTCTGGATGCATCCACTATGCTGACAAGGAAGGCAGACATGTACACATGCCACCGAGAGCCACGGCACAAGCGTCGCTTGCTATTTCAGCATTGTCACAAAGCCCTCCCTGCTGCTTCAGTTTAAGGGCTAACATCCCAATGAATTTTAGAGTATATTTTTAGAGAGCTTGCACAGTCATTCCCTCTTTTGTGCTGTTACTCTTCCCCTCTCCCTGTGTGATGCTTCAAATATCAGTCGCTGCTTTTTGTGCCGGCCGGCGTTAAAACACCCACACGAGATCATAGAATCTGCATGCATCACAATCAATAACTGGAGAGGGCTGATCCACGAGCCTCTGACTCTCTCTGTGTGTTGTGGGAGTCTGTGGGTGCTTTTAACAGAGCTTTTGAGCTTTCCAGTGCTCGTAATTTTGGACCTTTTTGGCTTTTACCTCTGCTGTGGACTCACTTGTGAGCGTAAAGCGATTGCAGACCTAGAATATTCTATGTGCAGAATTGCTTGCATTCATCGCCTTTCATTAATTTCAAGGGGTGTAGTGTAACGTACCTTGTGCCGAGGCTCCGACCTGTGAGTAAGATTACAGCAATAAATTACAATGTAATTAACTGACAGATAGGAAAACTATAGTTGTGCCGAAATGCTCTTTTATCAGATTTCATTTAGTGATGAGGCATCGGTTAATTATATCTTTAGAGTACAGGTCATTGTGCTCTGCACAGCGTGACCCGTGATGTCCAATTTGTGAAAATTTGTGAATGAAAGTCAAACAGATTCATGAATCACTACTAATCGATAAGATCTATTCTCACTTGATAAGCATTGAGTTTATTGAAATGAGCCGAGAACCATTGCTGTGCAGTGTTGTGAGACTTACTGTATACCGACTGTTTAAAGGTATAGTAATTAAAGAAAACATTCAAATGTGTGACAAAAATACAATTGGTTAGTTTTAGTAGACCCAATTGTAAGGTTGAACTGATTGTTGAACTTTGTGTGTTGTTTTGGGAGCCACACTAAAAAAAATGCTACATTTAAGGCTAAGATCACATTGAAATGACCAATTACAGCTTTCCACTTTTAACATTTCATAAAGCAACATTTGACAATTTGTTTTTAAAACAAGCTGAAATACTTTCACAAAACAGGTATTTATCTGGCACAAATGCAGTCAGGTTCACTAGTGACAGCATTAATTGAAATACAAATTTACTGCAAATGCAACTAGAAAAACACTCTAGTTTATATAACTTCACTGAAAAATTGTGGAAAGCAGTATTTGACTTTATATTGACTATAGAAATATGATGTAAAAAGTATGCTTGTAATTTCCCAACTTAAAGAGGTTATTTAGCACCTGATTTTTTCATTGGTCTTATTAAATTTTTTTTGTTGCATTAAATGTGGCTTTTAAAAATAGAAAAACTGCAAATTTATATGCAAATTTATATGCTTTTTCATCCCACTCAGATAATGTTTATATGAGACTGCCAGTAAAGAGCGTTTCTTGCATGCAGAGATGCTCTGTGTGTCATCTCTCATTGCTACATTTTCTAAGTAGCCCTTCAGCCATTTTCTGGATGTTTCTGATTTTCATAGTGTTTTAACCATCGTTTTTCTTCGTTCTCCTTGTTCTCATCCCGTTTCCCCTCAAAAGTTTCTTCACAGCCTCCAAAATTTGCATCTTTTTTCAGAGACCGTTTATGCACATTGCTTTAACACTGTTTACTAATGCAATTAGTGTTGTCAGTCTCTGTTTCTCCCTAAAAGGATGTGCATAAAAAGCAGCTGTAATTACACCATCACTCTTGCACCTTTAAAATCACCACAAAAAGCTTTGTTTTGTCTGTAGTTGATACAAATACATATTGTATAAAGAGAGATTTTATATAATATATATCAGATAGTGTATATGTATCTCTTTAGTAACTTTGATAAATCACTATCAAACATTATATACTTAGATCAATATAAATGGATATGAAAATATATCAAAGTTTGTAATGTTAATCGTTATGTAAAGTAACTAGATTTTAACATTTTCTGAGACAATGTCCTCCTTCACTCAGGAGATTTTTGGGATTTTTTAAAATCCATTTTATCAGAGGTCGAGAATTGTTTTGAAAAAGTGATTGCTTAGAAAAGTAATAGCACATCTCTCATTAACAAGCTGCGAGATTTGAAGCATCATTTATGTCCGTAGCACAAGCGTTTACACATCAAAGTTTAATTACATAGGGTTACTAATTCTGTGAATACCACTATTAATGTTATTATAAAGTGTCACTAATTAATTTTTCATATGCAGCATTTATTCCGCCTTGCCTTATTCGGCTCTTAAATTGGAAGTGTTCAGGCTACATGCATCCCATAGTGACTCATGTCAGGGCACACTAATGTGATCCAGTTTTTTAATCAGATCTTTGGCCCTCTAGAGGTTGAAGCTGTTATGCTTTTCTAACACATTGCATTGGCTTCATTGGACATTGGCTGGATGGAGTAATAATGGTTTGCATGTATACATCCACTTGCACACAGACTTGCTCATTCACGCTTCCTCTCCAGAGAGATACAAATCAAGCAGAACATCCCTGATATCTGAGAGTCCCAGCTGCCTCAGGCCACAGATACAAGAGGGTTGTGCCGAGCCTGTACAGATAACGTGCTGAATTATCGGCCCGCCGTTACATGGTTTGCAGGCAGCGCGTCTGTGTTTGATTTAACACTTGAGTTTTACGTCGGAGGGGTTGTCTTAATTCATTTACAGCTTGGCTAAGAGCTAAAGGCAGAGCATTGATACAGGTGTATGTAGATTGATTGCCAATGTACTTTCAAGGAAGTGCTTGATCTGATTTTGTTTTTTTATTATTTTGATTCATGATCCATTACACTCAGTTTGGGAAATTTTGGTAACGTTTGGAGAAAGACATTTCTACAGTTAATTTAAAATCAAAGCATTTCAAATGAATTCATTTAATTTAAATGATCAACATTAAATTATTTCAATACTACAGTATTTAACATGCGTGTATATATCTAACAGTCTCTAACATATCAAATACTTGCTTGCAAAACCCACAGAAACTTGTGACATGTTGGCATGAAGCTGAGATGCTAAAGCACACACTAGATGCTTCTGCTGTATTTTTGTCTTGCAGACCTAAAAGGCTTTAATATTTTTTATTAGTCATCACAAATTCGTGACAGTGTGGCTGTACTGGGAAACAGAAGAGTGAAAACAAAACAAAAAGAAATAAATCCTAGGCACCCATTAAAGCGTTTCTTAAAGCATTATTATTAGTTTATTAATTTTGTTTGATTAATATAGCATGATTGATTGTTATACATGTTAAATATAATAAGTATTTGAACTAAACATCATTTAGCATGGCAGTGACTTTACATATTGATTTTTGACATTTAGATTACCTTCATTTAATGATCACTCAAAGACTGCATTTAACATTTTCATTAAATTGAAATATTTAGACCAATAATAATGTAATACTGTTACATAAAATCTTTAGTAGTGTCACACTCGGGACAAGGAGGCAAACAGGCAGAGTATTTCAAAGGATTAGTGTTTATTTAACACAACGGAGAAAATTAAGTTATTAAAAAATAAGTAGCAAATCTCAAAATTAATATTCATTTTTTTTTTACCTTGTAGTACATTATAAAATATATATTTACACAAGATATTATAGCATTTTAATATCTGCTATTTATTAGTGGCCATTACAAGTAATCTGATATCAGCTAGAATTATTTGTGGCATTATTTCAGTACATTTCAGCCGTTTTCTTTGTGGGGGTGCTTGGCTGCTCCCAAAAATGTAGGTGATTTTAGCTTTATTATTTCAATGTCCCCGCAATAATGGTAAAACCTGACCTCTACACACAAAAACGCATACGTACATTCATGAATGCTTACGTAAACTCTGTAGTACATTGCTGGATAATCTCGTTGCATATTAACCCCCATAATAACATTTGGGAATGCCACTATATTGTGAGTTTGCACTATTTTAGTATACTGGCTTACAGGAGTGTGTGGCTTGTGTAACACAGAGAGTCGCCACGCTTTTGAACAGGTTGCTGGAGTCGCTCTAGTAGATCCTGATCAGCCAGTTTATAAAACTGAATGTGGGCCCTCAGTGGATTAATATTCCACATTAAAATTCCAATTATGTAATCAGCCAAATCCAAGCACTGCATATGCTCATCTGAATCGCTGCAGAGCTCGTGATGGCGAGGGCCAGCGTTTGAACCTGAGAGAATGACGCAATAGAGGTCTGCTTACCGTGAACTCTCTAATATCATTTTTGCCATTGGTGTTGGGCTGACTGTGTGTGGTCATTCACAGAACATCCCTCGCTGAAGCAGTGACAGCATGCCACATTTGTAATGCTTTAACCTCAGGGGACGTGAGGCCGCCGTGACATTTTGAACCTCCCGACACAACCCTGAAAAAGAGCAGCACTTTGCATTTTCTATGACTGTTCAGTGTAAGGAAAGGTGATTAATGACATGAATTATGGGGAATGTATGAACCTCCCAGCATGTGTCTGTTTAAAAAGGCTGATTGCTTGACAGCTCTAAATACAATTTACATCCTCTGAGCATTCTCTCGTCAAACCGTCCACTGAGAATATGGAGTAATGAGCAAGAGTCATTTATGTAATTACTTTTGGTTTATGAGTTATTAAATAATGCTCAAACCCAAGTAAAAAGTCTTTGAACAACGTAGGAGGAGAGTTGTTAGCTTGAATAAAACTGTTTGACATTGGATCTGTTGAACAAGTGACCTGGGTGCACATGTAGAATTTAGTCTGATTGTGTTTGATTGGTCTTTTGAGGTATTTGTTCTCTGTAGAGATTGTTTTTTATTGTTCACTCATGACAGACAGAATCCCATCTTTCATGATTTACTGTAATAATACATTTCTAGTAATCTTCATAATGTCCTGCCTTTCAAATCATAAATCCTTTGCCGTTTTGATTGGCTTTATATTAGGGTTTTTAGTGTGAATCATTGCTTACTTGGTTGTCTAAGGTTGAAAGTTGAATAAATTGTTTTAACTCTGCTTAATACACTATTCAAAAAAAATTTGGATTTTTTATTTTGCAGGATATGCTCACCAAAGCTGCATTATTTGATCAAAAATGCAGTAAAAACAATAATGAAATTTGACATTTTAATCTAATTTTATGCATTACGCCAGTCTCCAGTGTCGCATGATCATTCAAAAGTAATTATAATATGTTGATTTGCTGCTCAAGAAACATTTCTTATTATTATCAATGTTAAAAACATGCTGCTTAATATGTTTGTGGAAACTGGGATTTTTTTCAAGATTCTTTGATAAATAAAAAGTTAAAAAGAACATAATTTATTTGAAAGAAATGTTTTGTAACGTTATAAAAGTCTTTACTGTTATTGTTGATCAATTCAATCCATCCGTGCTGAATAAAAGTATTAATTTCTTTTAAAGATTAAAAAATGAAAAATCGTACTGACTCTATTTGAAAGGTAATGCACAGTATATTCTATAAAATGGGTAGTTCTGGCTCTAAAATACAATCGAATGAAAATACCCAATATATATCTGCGACTGTACATCGGTTTGCATAGTATCTTGACAAATGATTTAAAATAAGGAATTTTATATTTATTGCCAGGCAAGATGGATTTATTTATTTATTTATTGGAATTTTCTGTGCTGATTTTATTGTGATATGCAGCCATTAAACATGTTAAACTCCTGACTACCAGCTATGGAGTTTTGTCCACTGTAGAGGACATTATGTTTTAGCAATTTCTCTGAGACGTTACATGTCACAGTTTTAAATCTGGATGTCCTGTACAGAGCACATTCAGGGCTTTTCAGAGATACCAATTGATTGGATGTTTCACCATGACCACTCCCTCTCTTTGGTCTTTAAAAATGGCTGACATTAATTTAGTGATCAGATGTAACACCCTAATGGAAATATGATAATATTTTGTAATTATCATTTAAATCTGACTAATTGACCAATTGTTTGTCATAAATCAACGTCTCAGGAAAATGTTATGGGGTTTCAAATCAAAATATGACCTTCTGTTATGAAACAGGACATCAATTTCATACATGTCCACTGTAGAGGACACCAGGACTTAAAGCATGTTTATTACACATTTTGGGAGACACAACAAATGAATAGAGAAAAAATTATATATCAATATTCCTATTAAATATGAGATATTATTATGAAAATCTTGCTAATTATTACTCCCATTATTGCACTTATTTGTTCATTCTATGTTGCCCCAAAAACACATTAATATGCTAATTAGATTCAGTTTATAGATACATTGTATATAATGGAAAAACTCGTTTATGGTCATTTTACACACATTTTGCATAAAGAAAAATATTTTTTAAAAATATCTTTCATAACATAGTTGAGAATCATCTTTATATAAAATTTGGTATAAAAAAATGAAAATTGATTTCTGGTTTTAAAAAAATCCCACTCTTTTTGCCTTTTCATGTCTATTCATGTCTTTTTATTTAAAAAAAAAACAGGACTTTTTAAAGTCCCGATGTCCTCTACAGAGGACATGGCATAACATATGAATAAAATATCATTTTTCTAAAAATTTTATTTTTCAAAATTTTTCTTATGCTCTAAACAATGTAATGACATGACAAAATACTAAATTCACAAAACTGTTTTTTCCTAGCATAATGAAATGAGCCAAAATATTTTAAAACTAATACACAAGGGAGTTTGTGTGGAAATGTGTGAATGTCGGATGTTCCAATTCTGTGGAAATCTGCAAAGCTTTCTGCTGAGTTTTGTGCTTTCTCCATATGGAGCAGGTTATTACGTAACCGAAATAGATGGTGAATACTGTAACTGGCTCTGAACAAAATAAAATTACATCTCTACATGTATGAAATAGGCTGATATTAGAAGTCCATTTAATTTTAGATCAGTATATGCTTTCCTTTTACCTAACCATAACACCCTGCCCACGTCACTTCTCTGATGGACTGAATCATATTCTCAATGCATCGCACGAACAGTTCCTCCGCTTCTGATTGCAAACGGTCTGTGTGTCCTCAGATCAGTGGGCGTGATAAAAATGTGAAAGTCAGTGACGGTCACTCCGATCACAGTGGAGATCTTCGCTATATGGGGCTTCAGTTCTGATATTCTCTGTCTCCTGTCCAAGGTGTGCAAGAGAGACTGCAAATCTGGCCTCTCTGTGGGAGGCAGATTGTTTTGGCAATTCCTGATGTGATACAAACATTTAAAACAAAGCCTCTTTTCACTGCTATTTGGCAGTAAATACACCAGCATATGGATAAACGTCCTCATGAATGTATTCATAATTGCGCACAGAAAGTAGTGGCACAGCTCTTGTTTTTCTGCTGTCGTTCTTGCCATTGTCCTACTTACTGTAATTCTTCACTTGCGACACCTACACAAATTGGTCAGCCAAACTGAAGGCAGGCACACGAAGTGAATGGAGCGATGTGGGCGTGATGGAGTTCAGGGATATAGCCCTGATCCCATAGTCATGACTTGGGAGAGTGTAGCGAGAATGGAAGAGAGGATCATGGAGTCAGAGGTGCCCTTTGTCATCTGTGTTTGTTGTTTTAACACAGCTCTCAAAGGATTTTACTGCGTTCTCCGTGACCCCGGCGCCGCTCCTGTGCGCTCCGGTGCCAACTGTGTCTGTGCTCATCTCTGTGCTGCCTTCAGGTGGCCTGAGCTGCTTGCAGGAAAAGCTTACAGAGACAGTAATGTCTGAGCCTGTGAATCACGTCTGCTGCACGGAGCGTTATGGATTGCCAGAGTGACTGCTGGAGAAGCAACATGCAGCTAGGTCATGATGTGAGAGGCTACCTGTGCACTACAAAAATGTGTAGGCTACTTAACTTACTAACTAAACTGTGTAAGATAATAAGCCTGGTTTAAAGAATTTTGCTGGTTCATTAAGACTTGTGCGTAAAACTTAAAAAAAAAAACTCAATAACTTAATTTAAAATACATTCTTTCAAGTCTTAATGACCGAGTCAAGTTGCTTGTCAAATGTATTTGTATTTTACTGGAATATATATAAATAAATAACTTTTTTATCAATATTAAATAACTATAATAATTATAGATACATCATTTCTATTATATTCTTATATTATATACCTGGAATAAAGTGCCCAAGTTAAGTAGGTAATTTTATGAAGTTATTTGTCCTTTTTAAAGCTTGGCAGTACAATAAAATTGGAATGCTATTATTAATAAATTATATTATATTATATTATATTATATTATATTATATTATATTATATTATATTATATTATATTATATTATATTATATTATATACCTGGAATATAGTGCCAAAGTTAAGTAGGTAATTTTTGTCCTTTTTAAAGCTTGGCAGTACCTGTGGTCACCATCCTTTTTCACTGTATGGAAAAGAGAAGCACGAACATTTATTAATACGAACATTTATTAATACGTCTCATTTTTGTGTTCCTTGAAAGAAATGTTTTTTTTTTTGGTACAATATGAGTAAATGATGGCAGAATTTGCATTTTGTTATAAACTCTCACATTAAAAGGCCTGAAGTTACATTTCTCCTAACGACTGCTAGACAACACAGATTATAATAAAAAAAAGAAAAAAAAAATCTGATTGAATATATTCCTTGTTCTTGGCACAGGACACCACGCAGAGGAGTGGGCACAGCTCTCAGCTTAGCAACAAGGGGTAGCAACCAGCCAGTGGCAGAGAAGAAACGAGCATTGGACTCAAAACAGCTCTTGTTATTTGTTTCATTCATTCTATATGAATGTAATGAAGTACGGTTACATTTTTCTATAAATCTCCACAGCAGACGCAGTGGCGTATCTCATCGCTGCATCAGGTTCTCTCTCAGCCTGTTGTGATAGAATGCAGAGCACTCTGACTTCTCATCTCAATGGTGACTGAGGCTGTGTTCACAGTGTAATGATAGAGATGATTACAGCACTGCTGCGGCAGTGGTTCACGTAACCTGGCAACAGTGTGATCAGACAGGGCAGGGTAGATTGAATTATTAACCCATATTTTGCTGATGTGTTCCTCGTCAACCGGCTCCCGCTAGTCAGACTGACGCTGCATAACTCGCCATATATTACACTCGGGATAGCTTGGGTTATTTATAGCCCGTGTAATATTTAATATCATCATTTAGCGCTAGTTGAAGGTCAGATTGGTGACCTCGCTGAGGCTCATTTGGAGCTGCTCACCATGACCAAACAGAACACACAGCCAGGACATGCTTCAGTAACTTTGCAGAAAGGATACAGAAAAAACTGCTGACTGTTTAAGGACCCTTTACGATCACAGTAATTCAATTCATAACGAGCCCAAAATGAAAAATCTGTCACTATTTACTTACCCTTGTCGTTCCAAACTCGTGTGCAGCTACTTTTTTCTGTGAAATGAAAAACAGACATTATTCAAGAATTATTACCTGTAGTTCTTGCCATATAATGTACATAAAGATAAACAGAGCAAAAAAAAAAACCAGTATATATATATATATATATATATATAAATACACATTAAATAAATACAATCAAGGATTTTACCTTAAGGCTATGTGAGTGTGAGTGTGTAAGTGTGTGTGTCTGTCAATCACGTCCAAATGAGTGTGTTTATCAGCGCTAGAGACACATCACTCTCATGAGACAAAAAGCAATACTGCAGAAAAAAACTATGCTGAGTCCAATAACAATATGCAATTAGTTATTGCAAACCAAAACAGCTTTGTTTTGAAAAAAATAAGATTTTTGAGGCAATGATTGCTATTGTTCAGATTTTTCATATTTTTAAATTACTGCCATGAAAAAAAAAAAGAAGAAGAATTAAAATGATTGGTCCCTCTAACTTTTATTGCTATGGCAAAGAT
>NW_015549590.1:2636263-2638064 GCF_001515605.1 Sinocyclocheilus anshuiensis | reverse complement strand
AAGTGTTTTTATGTTTAAGAAAAATGTTATGCTTGTATATTAAATATATATATATATATATATATATAATAAATTATATTATATTTTATGGCAGTTTTTTGTGTTTTTTTACTCTGTCTAGATCTAGTCAATACATACTGTATGTTTTGAAGCCCTAGGAAAGGATTACATGAGAAACAAACCAAAATTAAAGTCATTATCCAAATGAATTATGTTCACGATATTACTTAATATTACTTAACATATCACTATATTGCTATTACTATTTTTTTTAATTTATATGTTCCATCAAAAAATAACAGCATACCAGTTTGGAATGACAGTGACAGATGGAGATATGTAAATTATGTCCAAACTATACACTTTATTCAGTTTATTTACAGTCAGTGGTGCTATGGTAACCAAAACACTGCCATTTTGAGACCCGTCCCGACTTGATTTCAGCATTTTCCTATATGTGTTAAATCACCTGCAACATGTTTCTGCTTGTGCTTATTTTAGAGTACAAAAAAAAAAAATCTTTCAGATGTCCGTCTCTCTTCTCTATCAAAATACATTCCTGCGTCTCTGACTTTCCCCTTCTGGTGTCCCTGAGCACCTGTACCCTAGCGCAATGTTGGGTGCATGGTAATTAAGTCTTATTGATTGAATTGCAGCGTGGCTTATACAACCCACTGAGGCTTAACAAGAGAGGATCTAAGAGTAGCTACTCCTCTGTCTTAGTTTCCTCTCTACATATTCAGCATAAAATCTCTGCTTTTGCTTTAGGACATCAACTAAAGGTCGCCGTGATTTTGCCAAGTAAGACATGTTCCTGGATCAACATCTTTTGATGATCCTGGATCAACATTATTGTCCAAAAATATAGACTTAACCCAATCCCAATCCCTACCCCTAAACCTAACCCTACCCATAATTTATTCATAAAATCGGTGGGAAATAAAAGCTGATTAACAAGGGTGTAGGAGCACCTAACCCTGATAGTAAGCCTAAAACAGATATTTCCTGAAAAGTTATATCTCAATTCTGATTGGTTGATTGGAATGTTGTTCCAGGATCAACAAGGATGTTGATCCAGGAACATGTTGTACTTGGTGAAATCACGCTCACCTCAACTAAACCCAAACCTGTAAGCTGTATTCAATTTAGATATAAGAAAAGTTGTACTTGTTTGAATTTAGCATTGTTTTATTCTTTCCAGTCTGTAAATCTATTAGAACAGACATGTGGCCTATTTGTGGGTTTCAACCCACCAGTTGTGAAAATTTCAGATCTAGACCCACCTAGGTGTGTTATAGATTTTAGCTAGAGATGCACCGATTGCAATTTTTTTTGTCCGATTCCGATTTTCTTTCTAAGAACTATAATTGACAGCATATACAAACAAAAATCTACTTTTCTTCAACGCAAAGTTTTATTTTCATAAAAAAACACAAGTAAAAAGTCAGTAATAAAATAAGAACAAATAAAAAAAAATTGCACTGGATGTGTTATTTTACATTTGATTACTTTAATTTCTGTAGTCTTCACTGTAAAAATTAAATACAAATTAATGCTTACCATTAAAGTTATAAAACGTATTCAGTCAAGAGCAGAAAATAATTTTCTTTGTCTTTGGTTCTTTGATTAACATGACAGACAGCCACATAAATATTGGTCCCTTTAAGAGTTTATCCACGGACCAATATACTGTTACACAACATGCGTTCTCTTTCTCAACTATTTAACGTTCCAAAACTGACTGTGTTTAACTGGATACTCACCAAGACGGGCATTTTGACATAATTTTGTATGTATTTGA
>NW_015549590.1:2621318-2636141 GCF_001515605.1 Sinocyclocheilus anshuiensis | reverse complement strand
TATTTTATATATGTGACCCTGGAGCACAAAACCAGTCTTAAGTCGCTGGGGTATATTTGTGGCAATAGCCAAAAATACATTGTATGGGTCAAAATTATCGATTTTTTTTAAAGCCAAAAATCATTAGGATATTCATGTTCCATGAAGATATTTTGTAAATTTCCTACTGTAAATATATCAAAACTTAATTTTTGATTAGTAATATGCATTGCTAAGAATGTCATTTGGACAATTTTAAAGGCGATTTTCTCAATATTTAAATTTTTTTTGCACCCTCAGATTACAGATTTTCAAATAGTTGTATCTCGGCCAAATATTTTATTGCCAATAATTGTGGCCAACATGCATTGGAGAAAAACATGAATTTCATCATGAAATTTTCTCCCCACTTTCAATTATTTTACTTCAATGAAAGTTTAGAAATTTTGTAAATATTTAGATCAAAAACATCAATGATGCAGATTTATTTTCCCAGCCGCCTTTGCTCATATTTACCAAGGGTGCCAATATTAGTGGAGGGCACTGCATATTTGACTGTGATACTTGTGTGATGGCACAAGTGCATTGGTGTGATGAGCTCTGACACTCTCCTTGGACAAGACCAAGGATATATCTTTCATCTTGCTGGGCGTTGGTCTCATACCAGTAAATGGTTGAGCTTCATAAAAAACAAAAAAACAAAAAAAAAGCACCCTTTTCCTTTCTTTCACTTCTGTTATTTTTTACTTTTCTCATCTTGGTAATTGGTTCTTTTCACAATCCTCTACAGAGGACTACTGAAAAGGTAAGAATTACAAAATGTAAATATGTTAAAAAGAAGATAAAAGAGTCTACTGTGTTTTAAATTATGGGTGGCACTTCTGGTTTAGAGAGCTTCCATTCAAAATGACTGAAACAAATAGTTTCAAATAATAAACTGAGCAACAAATAATAATTATCTGTCAGTTTGACTAACCCTACCCATAATTTATCCCAAAAATCTGAGAGAGATTATGGTTGAATAACAAGGGTGTAGAAGCACCTAACTCTGGTTGTAAGGCTAAAATTGACATTTCCTGTAAACTTATCCCTCAGTTCTGATTGGTTGATTTGAATGTTGTTCCAGGATCAACAAGGATGTTGATCCAGGAACATGTTGTACTTGGTGAAATCACGCTCACCTCAACTAAACCCAAACCTGTAAGCTGTATTCAATTTAGATATAAGAAAAGTTGTACTTGTTTGAATTTAGCATTGTTTTATTCTTTCCAGTCTGTAAATCTATTAGAACAGACATGTGGCCTATTTGTGGGTTTCAACCCACCAGTTTTTCAGATTTCAGATCTAGACCCACCTAGGTGTGTTATAGATTTTAGCTAGAGATGCACCGATTGCAATGTCCGATTCAAAAGACAAAGAAAATCATTTTCTGCTCTTGACTGAATATGTTTTATAACTTTAATGGTAAGCATTTATCTGTATTTAATTTTTACAACGAAGATTACAGAAATTAAAGGAATCAAATGTAAAATCACACCTGATGTGTTATTTTACATTTGATTACTTTAATGTCTGTAGTCTGTCTTGTAAAAATTAAATACAGATTAATGCTTACCATTAAAGTTATAAAACGTATTCAGTCAAGAGCAGAAAATAATTTTCTTTGTCTTTGGTTCTTTGATTAACATGACAGACAGCCACATAAATATTGGTCCCTTTAAGAGTTTATCCACGGACCAATATACTGTTACACAGCATGCGTTCTCTTTCTCAACTATTTCACATTCCAAAACTGACTGTGTTTAACTGGATACTCGCCAAAACGGGCATTTTGACATAATTTTTTATGTATTTGAACGTTTTAGCGCAGTTAGCCACTCATTTTGGTATTTGTGGCTCACAAGCTGTTTGAGACTGAGCGTGGATTGTGCGCTCCACTAATATAGATCAGTGGTGGTGCGCACGTGTTTGGTGTAAGCGCGAAACCTGCGGGAATTACTGCGAATGAGACGTGTGTGAGAGAGAAGAGAGCGAGAATGTGCGGCTGACTTTATTGCCTGTGCCGCTGGTAACAAAACGGATCGGCTCGAAATCTGAAAGAAGTGAGACTGACCGGCCGATCACCGATCCGGGCCGATCATGAAGAAAATCGGCCGATTCCGATCCCTGGCCGATCGATCGGTGCATCTCTAATTTTAGCTCATGAAGTATGAGTTATTCACACTCCAAATGAATTGCTTGCTCCCCTGGTATAACTTGTCTCTATATCAAGCAGGGATCATCTGAGGATACAGTATCTGACAGAGCTGCCTTCATGATGGGATCAAGTGAGCAAAGGCTGTTGGATTTCAGACTAATGTTATATATGCTACTTTTTTGATATATGGTAAAGGATGCATATAGTTGGAGGGGTGGCATTGCAACTGTTTTTATTTATTTTCAATAACCAGCACAAAAGTACCAAAGTTTGCACGTACACACACACACACACACACATCCCTTGCGCTGTGCTGAAATTCCTTCACCTAATTTCGTGACCGGCCCTTTAAAAATTGCTTGTAAATATTTCATTATGCACTATTATCACCAATCTTGGGTTGAATCTTTTTGTCACCTTGTTTTCTTTCAATTAGCACAGTTTCAGCACAGTGGTCGCATTGATCTGAGCTTATGCACTTACATTTTTTAGTGAAAAAAGTTTATGTTTTGATAATTTTGTCAGCATAAACTCAGATTAATGAGGCCTATGACCAGTCGGTTCCAAAAAGAAATATTAAAGCAAGTTGACAAAAAGACTAAATCCAATATTTGGCAGTAATAGTAATAATAATAATAATAATAATAATTTAATATTATAATAATTATAATGTTGAGACTGACCGGCCGATCACCGATCCGGGCCGATCATGAAGAAAATCGGCCGATTCCGATCCCTGGCCGATCGATCGGTGCATCTCTAATTTTAGCTCATGAAGTATGAGTTATTCACACTCCAAATGAATTGCTTGCTCCCCTGGTATAACTTGTCTCTATATCAAGCAGGGATCATCTGAGGATACAGTATCTGACAGAGCTGCCTTCATGATGGGATCAAGTGAGCAAAGGCTGTTGGATTTCAGACTAATGTTATATATGCTACTTTTTTGATATATGGTAAAGGATGCATATAGTTGGAGGGGTGGCATTGCAACTGTTTTTATTTATTTTCAATAACCAGCACAAAAGTACCAAAGTTTGCACGTACACACACACACACATCCCTTGCGCTGTGCTGAAATTCCTTCACCTAATTTCGTGACCGGCCCTTTAAAAATTGCTTGTAAATATTTCATTATGCACTATTATCACCAATCTTGGGTTGAATCTTTTTGTCACCTTGTTTTCTTTCAATTAGCACAGTTTCAGCACAGTGGTCGCATTGATCTGAGCTTATGCACTTACATTTTTTAGTGAAAAAAGTTTATGTTTTGATAATTTTGTCAGCATAAACTCAGATTAATGAGGCCTATGACCAGTCGGTTCCAAAAAGAAATATTAAAGCAAGTTGACAAAAAGACTAAATCCAATATTTGGCAGTAATAGTAATAATAATAATAATAATAATTTAATATTATAATAATTATAATGTTATAAATAATAATAATATATTATTATTATTATTATTGTATGTGCAAGCTTCATGCAACTTTGATTTTTATTGAATATCCAGGTAGGAGTGTAATATAAAAATCTTGAAAAGTTAGTGTATGAACATTTGTATTATTATTTAAAAGAAAAAAAACATTATTTAAAATTTATATTGTTATTTACATAAAAATGTGTGTGAATGAGGTCAGACAATTTAAAAAATAAACCAATTAAGTACTGAAAAAAACATGTTTTTTCTAGAATTATCATGTGCCGTGTGATCTTTATGAAACAAGAGCTCTCCTTTATGCAAAGGGTTATGTTTAGAAAGGAAATTGATATGGTTTAAAATGTCAAGCATGTGCTGATATGGAGCACAGTCACACCCAAAAACTGTCTGGCACTGAATGCTGCAATTGTTGAGGCTTGAGAAATGGTGTGATTGACAATAGCCGGTACCTACGCCGTGCGATTCGAACAGAACCGAATGGGACTGACTAGGTGGGCATGTTAATCCCACTCTAGTTTGTGGCTAGAATGGACCACTGTCATGGCGTCATCACCAACGTACGTCCTGAGAGAGATGAACGAGGGAGGGCAGACTCTGCCCGCTCCTTCCAGTCAATGCAGAAGCCAGAGTAGTCGTTGCCATAGGAACACGTTGATTATTTAACAATTTGGATGAAGCGCTTGCCCCGGTGCTTGCCTTGATTCAGTGAGAGCCTTTGTTGGATTGTGGCCCCAAGGGTCTCTGGCCAAGTCCAATTAGGAAAGCCTGACAGGGGCAATTGCGCAGGGAGCTAATGCAAATTCACTCCTCTAATGAGCAAACTGAAGCTACAGCAACAGTTACAATAAATGAGCTGCCTATCCAGAGTATTGACTCAAGATACAGAGACATGTTTATTCATTGATTTTCCTAGGTTGCAACAGATGGAGACAGATCTGGCAGTTGAGCCATCAGTGGACACACATGGAGATATTACAATTTGACAGCAGTTCTGTAGATGTTACAGAGGTTTGTTAAGAGAAAGACAAGAAACCAGTGTGAGAAAACCAAAGACAGAGTTTGTATAAGTAGATGATGAAAGTCAAATTGAGTTTACAGTATTGGATGTTCAGAAACTTAGCGTGTAAGTTTGTGTGTGTGTGTTGCAACTGGATATAACGGTGCAGTGACAGCTGGCTGTTAAAAAACAGCCTTTAATGATTAGACTTTGAATTAAAAGGAAATTAAGGGATTTATTGTAATCTAATCCAGATTTGTCTAATCCCTCTCGTACCCTTTAGTCTTTCCCTTCTGCCACATCTGGACACCCTCCAGCCTTGTGCTGTTTGTCACTCTTTCTTCTTACCGGTTCTGTATTCTCACCTCTCTCGAGCCAGTCTTATGTGACTGCAAGCATTTGTGAACATCTGGAATCAGTCTGGATTCTTGTCCAGGGGCATCACCACTGAAAATGTCAAATTAAAGGCTTAGTTCACCCAAAAATCATAGTTCTGTCATCATTTACTAACCCTCATGTTGTTCCAAACCTGTATGAGTTCCTTTCTTCTGTGGAACACAAAAAAAAAATAGATACTGAACTTTTTGACAGAAAGAAGCAATAAGTAAGCTATCCATGTTTAATGTTTGTAATTTTTGTATTCTTAAAGGGATAGTTCATGAAATGAAAATCATTTACTCTCCCTCAAGTCATCCCAAACCTGTATGAGTTTTTTTTTCTGCTGTGGACATAAAAGAAGATATTTTGAAAAATGTTTCAGTGATTTTTATGTTTTGAACATTAATTGAATGCACAAAATAATTGAAACATTTATCAAAATGTGTCCTGAACACCATATAGGTTAGGAACAACATGAGGGTGAGTAAATGATGACAGAACTTTCTTTTTGAACTTTGAGGTGAATGTTAGCTGTATGATTAGCTGTGGCTAGTCTCAGCCAGCTGTGGCACCACTTGCTCACCTGCCCCTGTCACAGCGATTTGGCTGGCTCAGCTGAGCGTTCAGACCCGGTCTGCTCAGAGCATTAAGAGACTGTCACTACCGCTGCTCCATCATGCTTCTCATAGATGTGCTTTTTTTTTTAAACAGAATAACCCTTGTATGTACACAGCACAGGGCTGCATGTTGCTTTTGAACATCGCACTGCATAACAATGGACAGCAGCAGATGTGTATGGTGAAAAAAAGTTTAGAGGCTCGAAAAAAAAAAAATCTGTATGACTTTACCCCAGAAAGCCCAGGGCTGGTGACGCCCCTGTGTGACTCCACCACCTCACCTCTCCGTCATCCCTTTGCTTTTTAATCTGGGATAGAGAGTTATGAGCAGTGATGGTATAAGCCTCTCTTCAGGACATGGACACTTCAGGTCACGTATCGCTGTCACATAGCTCAGTGATACCGCTGCACATTCATCCACCGGCTCCTCCAAAGACAGCAGCAGCATCCCGGATTACTGCGTCTGAGATTATCATCCTCCTTTATCTTGTTTGCTTGTGTCGTAGATAGAAACATAGAGATTACTGCCCATATCCCCTAGACCATGACGATGGCTTTTTTCTGATGGGTTTAAGGGGCCGATAGCGTAGGAGGTCTGTTGTGTTATTACCGCAACACATTTCATGCTTAATTAGCATCTGGAGAGTTAATGGTACTGAATGGCAGGCTGTATATTCCCCTGTTTCCTTGCATTGCTTTCTCTGTGCTGGAATATCTCCATGGATGAGAGAAGAGAAGGGCACTGATTTTAAAACGGTTCGGCCTTGTCTGTGGAGCCTCTGTGCTCAAACGTGCCAATTTGCGGCGGCGTATAAGTATAATTTATTGTCCAAGATGTTCTTACATGGTGTACAGAGCATTGTGCAGACATTTTGCACTTATGCTTTACTCTTTTGCAATTATACAAGGGGGCGTATACAATTCACTTGTCACAGAGGCCTATTCACAAACATATCAAAATTATGTTTGACTGAAAACGCAGTGCTGAAGATAAAGTTAGTTCCTTTTATTATTGTCATTTTGCTCCCAGTTTATGCTTACGATTACGATTTGCACCTAGGCTGATGCACTCAGGTGTTCTATTTTTTGTTTTTTTTCACAGTTGTGTCTATTTTTGTCAAAGGGTTCTCATGTCTGTTTTTGAAACTGTTGAGCCAGTTAGCAATAGCAAAGAGTGAGAAACCTGGACTTATATACGGTGTAGTGTGAGGCAGACTTTAAGTGAGTTGATGATGATAGGAAAGATGTTTATAGTGTGAACTTGCTGTTTTATTTGCCCACATACCTTCATCTGAGATTTTAAGAATGGACAACTACTAACACCACTCTAATATTTAGCTCTCTGATCAGTGTACAGTACCATTGAAAATTTTGGGTCTGTTTTTTTTTTTTAAATAAAATTGATGGAAGGTGACAGCAAAGATTTATAATGTTTATCATGTTGTTTTTGAATTTTCTGTTGGTCAGAGAATACTGAAATAAAATGTATGACAATTTCCATAAAAATATTTAGCAGCGCAGCTGTTTTCAACATTGATAATAATAAGAAGTGTTTATTGAGCATCAAATGATCATATTAGAATGATTTCTGAAGAATCATGTGAGACTGAAGAATGGCGTAATCATGATAAAAATTCAGCTTTGACTTCATAGGAATTTTATAATTGTATTAAAAATATGTTTTTAAATTGTAATAATATCATATAACGTTTTATTACTGTTTTTATTGTATTTTTGATCATATAAATGCAGTCTTGGTGAGCATAAGAGACCTTTTTCAAAAACATAAATCTTACCAACCCAAAACTTTTGAACAGTAATCTGTGTTATCTCATATAAGATTGAATCGATTGGTTGACTTTCTGTCTTCCATGCTAAACTGGAAAAAAGCAACTAGTCATTGTGTCTGAAATGTCATTTCCTTCAAGTGAAAAAACAAAAAAACATTTCATATAAATTGACACTACTCATACAAATCATACACACTGGCAGAGTACATAGTGTTTTGTGTACAGTAAGTACAAAGTATATAGTACATCATTAGGGACGCAACTAGAATCAGTCAGCACTCAATATGTAAATCATATTGAATTGATATGTGCTTGTGCACATAAATAAGTGATACAAAAGCAGAAGTCTTATGATATTGCATTTGTTCACCAATGAGATTCTTCTAGACTTTAAGAGCAGCTCTTTACCCAGTGTTCAGAGGTCTGGATGGAGCTGCCGCTGCGCTAACCTCTCACGCTAGAGAGCTAGCTGTACCTGAGTGCTGTCTGCACCTGTGAAAACCTGTCATGAGGAAGGAAGTGTCAGGTGAAAATAGAGGTGGTGATGTAGGAAACGCTTTTAGAATATGTTCTTGTAACTCAAATGGTCTTTTCAGGTCTTTACTGGCTTAGAGAGGTGCAGAAATTATTCTGGGTCTGCAAACGAATCGCAATCAGCCGCAGCTGCTGTGACAACCACAGGGAAAGTGAGGGGGGTAAATATCTGTGCACTATAGCTGAACGTTATATAAAGCTGTCTGCAGTAGTTCTACCCATTTACATGTTCAAAATTCTGACTCTTTAAAGCATCTGTGCACGCAATGTACATTTAGCAGTCAAAAGTGATCTTAGAAATGTGTGTTATTTCACGTTATGTGTATGTGGATTATGGCAAGGCTACTAAGAAAGGTAAATTACAAGAGTATGTTCTACAATCAGTGTTTATATTAATAACAGCACTGAAAAGAATATATCTCAAATTAAGCTTATTTATGATTGAACCAAGCAAGAAAATTATTTGCCAATTTGGTTAAAAAAAAAAACTTACTTCAAGATATATTCTCTAATCTTACAATATTTTGTTTCTTGAGTGAATTTATTTTATTTAAAAGATGTTTGTGTGTGGAAAACAATGTGTGTGGCTTGATTACAAGAGGTCTATGGGATTTAGTATGAATTGGAGTGATAATCTAGTGCTTCACTCCTTAAGTACTAAAGGGGGTGGAGAGGTAGTGACCATCTCCTCTCTACTAGTTACCCGGCGGCCCTGTCAGCATCGCCTCACCACAGATCAATCAGATCAATACTCACAAACACAACAAGGTTTGCATGTAAAAGGCCATGAATGTCAGTTGGTCCACTGCCTCAGTTCATCCATATGGTTTGTTAAGAGCATGGACTATTCTAATTTAATTTATAATTAATTAATTATTCTATGGACAATACCTAAAATGAGGACATGAATTTGTACATTCCCATTTCTTTGTTATATTAAAGGAATAATTTACCAAAAAGTCTGACATTTTCTTATGTCGTCCCTATTTTCTTTCTTTTGTGTAACATAAAATAAGATTATTCTGCAGAATGTTGAAGATGCTCTTGTGTATATAAATGTAGATGGTGACTGTCAAACTCCCAAAAGTTCTTATGTTTTTGTCTTTTTCCTCAAACAAAGCTATTGTATGACTTGAAATATAGCACATGAGTCAAATGGACTACACTGATGGTGCTTTTTATGGCAATTTAAACCTTTTTAGAGCTTGACAGCCCCTTCTGAATGCCTTTCATTGCTTTGTGGAAAAAAAAGATTCAGAATTTCTCCTTTTGTGTTACACTGAAAAAAAAAAAGATAAAAAAATGTTTATGAACCCACTCTGGAGATATTTTCATTACAAGACCGAAAAATAAACAAAATAATCCCATCTATTGTGTCTAAAATGCAAGACTAAAATGTTACTAAATGTAAACTAAATGTACTAAAGTCACTTATGCTGCATTTATTTGATTAAAAAACAGTAATGCTATGAAATATTACTACAATTTTTTACTTTTTTTTCTGTTTTACTTCAATTTGGTACTCAAGAAATATTATTATCATCAATACTGAAACCAGTTAATATTTTAATATTTATAATTATATTATAATTATAATACTTAATATTTTGTGGAAACAGTAATATTTTTTTAGGATTCTTTAATAAATAGAAAGTTCTAAAGAATAGCATTTATATGAAGTAGAAATCTCTTGTAACATTATAAATGCCTTTACTGTCACTTTCAATCAATTTAATGCATCCTTTCTTAATAAAAGTTAAAAAAAAGTGTAATCATAGTCGTGCTGATATTTATGCGATATTGCTTAAACATGAAAAATTGAACTAGCCGGAGGGCAATAACACACATAGTATTGTCTCTCCTCGGCTCAACTGCAGTTCTCTTTCAATGGCAGACCACAGGCCGTCTGTAATCTTCACACCTCCAGTCCTGTCCTCACTCTTCCCCCTGAAGCGTCACATCATGGTGATGATGTACCATGCTCTGTTGAGACCCACTGTTCCCATGGCATGCATTTACTGTCTCCTCATGACAGCGTGTGTGTGTGTGTGTGTGTGTGTGCATACATGTGAGCCACCAGCCTCACACACTGAGGTAATGTGCATCTCTTCATCTCACAGGCAAACCCTCCCCCCATCATTGTGAACGCAGACTCACTGGATGCAGGCCCTTATGTAAGTATCTGCTTCATGCTCTCAGCACCTCCAGTAGCGCCTGCCTGCCTGACTGCCTGCCACGTGGAATTATCCCCCTCAACCTGGCCAAACCTTTCCCGGTGTACATGAGATAATAACAATAAAAATATGCACAGATTAAACGACAGCAGATGTGGACTGTAGCTTTAATGCCGAGTGCAATTATTATTTAACCGTTTTTATTTAATTATTATTTAATAATTAATTATTATTTTTATTTAATATATTATTATTTAATGAGTTGTCTTTGACTGTTTATCGGCCCTATGCCTTGTACGTGATTCATACCACTCATTTTTATTGCACTGAGTTTATAGCGTTTCTGCTTTTACATAATTAATTATAGATGTGACCTTCTTGTGTATAATTTGTTGGCATTACATCATGTCTAATGACTGTTTATGAGTCTGTTATTTTTCTTTTGTCTATTGCAGGTGAATGGGAGTGATGGCATGTATAAATATGAAGAAATCATTTTGGAAAGGGTAAATATCATTCAGCTATTTTAGGGTCTTGTAAAATTTGCCAATATTCTCCTCCAAACATTGATACCTATGGGGACCTGGACACTAGATGGCAGTAAATGTTGAGCTAATGCCTGAAATCGAACTTTAAGCAATGTAATTTAGTACATTTTCAAACCACTAGTCTCGTCACAAAATATTAGGGTTGGAAATTATATTAAAAATAATTTGGTTTAATCTCCAAAATCATCTTTCAGTATTGTTAATCTAAACATCAGTTAAATTAGTATTAAAGATTGGTGCTGCTGAATGAAAAATGTTAAAGTATTGTAATGATCACTCATCACAACTAAACTGACATAAAATCCATAGATAATACCTAATGAAAATATATAGATATACCTAATTCTTTGTAGATTAACTATTAAAATCAGTATGATTAAATAATAGTTGGATTAAATGATAGTCAAATGTATTGAAATGAATGAAAACATATGCAAATGAAACGAAAGACATTTAGACGTGTCGTGATTAAGTTACTTTGTGACTTTGTGATTTTGTGGCTTGTATTAAGTCAGTTGAGGATAATAATTAAAAAAACTGCATTTTGACAATATTTTTGGACTACTAAAGAGTAGGCTACTGAAAATGCACCACTTGTCAGATACCAGATACTTGTACCATGCAGCTCATCGTGTACAGGTGCTGTTCTTATTGAAATGTTCTTAAGAAGAATTATCATATGAACTAGCATGGTTTTAACATTGCAAGGTCTATTCATACCTGAAGTTTGTTCAATGCAAATGAATCTAAATCCGTCTGCATAGGCCATTCATTAAACAGCAGTGGATGTTGGATTTGGGTGCATCTCTGAGCTTTCAGCATAATTGCAGGGCTGTTCTCTAAGTGCCATTTCTGCACGCTGAGGCCTAAATAAACTATGTTAAGATCTCACACATTAAAAGGTCCGTGGGTGTGTTCGCTTCTTTAGTGGGAGCTCTCGCAGTGGCTCTGGAGCAGGAAAGGCACACTGGGATATCTTAGCTCCACTCTGTACTAATTTGCTGTGACCATTGCTCATTAATTATAGAAAATAATAAAGTGAAGTCTTTTCTCAGCTGTCTGCTTTAGGGCCTGTCTTTTGAGATGTGACTGTCAGACAGACCAGTCTGTCTCAGCTTTTTGGCACTGGAATGAAAACAGCAGTGTAAGAAGTGATGAAGTACAGAGGGAGGAAATAGGCGGAAACGGATATGATTTTTGGATTCTTGAAATGTACACCACAAATTCCTATATTTAGCAGCAGAAAACTGTCCATGCCTAGAAAGTGTTTACAAAGTATTGAGAGCCAGGTGCCTTCCGAAAAGCAGATGCAAACTTTTTCCAAGATCTCTATGAAAACTCTGCATTTCCTCATCTATAATAATCTACTCATGTATGTCGTCAATAGGGCAACTCTGGCCTCGGGTTCAGTATTGCTGGAGGTGTGGATAATCCACACATTCCTGATGATCCAGGAATCTTCATCACCAAGATTATCCCAGGTGGTGCTGCCGCCATGGATGGGAGACTAGGGTGAGTGATACTTTTCTCAGGATCTAATATTTCTTTGTGCAACTCTAGCTTTTTCCAAAACCTACTGTTATTTTACTACTATTTTAAAGCATCATAGGCGGACTCCCCACTTAATGGCTGTTTCAAAAGTTAGACATCTTAATTATCCTGCCTAGTTTGACCAAATTCTAAGGCTGCATCGCATGTAATCTTTGGTGGCAGAGGCAATGATGGCAGACATGGCAAGAGAAAACTCAATAGTGAAATATCTATAAAAAGTTATTTGTAATTAAAAATGTACTATTTTCCTAACCATTTTTATCCTATTAGAGTATCAGCTTAGCAGCTAACTAACAATGTCAGCTTGACAACATGCTAACGCCAAACTATTGAAATTGAAGTTGAGTTCGCAGCTCTATTTGTTGCATATGGAGTTGCTGTCAATTTTACAGTTGCTTGGAGAAGTTTTAAAGTGCCGCTATTATGCCAATTTAAGGTTCCTAATATTGTTTTGGGAGTCTCCTAGATAGATATACGTGCATGCAAGGTCAAAAAACATTTTGGTTTCCTCAAAATATCACCTCATTTTCCAACGATTCTCAAACGAATCTTTCAAAGCAGTTCTAAGATTCAGTCTCTCTAAACCCCTCCTTTCTGTAAGCCTACTCAGCTCTGATTATTATGCGTGGGGAAATTTACCATGACATAAAATTTTGCCAATGTGACTGCAACTTATGTTGAGCGATCCATATTGATCACTTATGAGGTTCAAAGACAGTTGGCAGTTAGGATGCTGTCGTAGAAGGAAGCTGGAAGGCAGCTCACTAGGTTTTTGTGTATGTATCCATTACATTGCTTTATTATATTGCTTTATCCTTGTGTCTCAGGGTAAATGACTGTGTTCTGCGGGTGAATGATGTGGACGTGTCAGAGGTTGTGCACAGCAACGCAGTAGAGGCTTTGAAGGAGGCCGGCCCAGTGGTCAGGTTGCTGGTACGCAGAAGACAGGCTCCTCCTGAGACCATTTTGGAGGTCAACCTACTCAAAGGGCCTAAAGGTAAGAAGAGCTAAATGTGTATACCAGCACATTTGAGACAGATGCTATTATGTGCGGTATCCCTATTAAAGCAGTTCTGAATTACGAATTGACCCCTTTTACTTCTTAATGTGTGCCATGCATCTGAGCACATTTTTCATAATATTGATGTAGTCATATTACTTATGAAATATGCAACATTAAGAAAATAAATTGGGTTATGAGTGCCATTTCGTGTTGACTTCAACCTCGTAAGATCTGATTTCCTGGTTAAAAATTTAACTCCATTCCATTCACTCAAGGTCTCGGCTTCAGTATTGCTGGCGGTATAGGCAACCAGCACATCCCGGGCGACAACAGTATCTACATCACAAAGATCATCGAAGGTGGGGCGGCACAGAAAGATGGACGTCTGCAGACAGGCGATCGCCTACTGGCTGTAAGATTTCACCTGCACACATGCATCTGTGTACTTCACTATATGTAGAGCCACACTTTGCATATCTTTGCAAGAGTTTTTTTTTCAGTGAATTACTTTATGCTTCAGTGAACGCAGACACTGTTGTAGGCTACTATGGCGTATTATAGACGATATATCTCATGTGTGAAGCTTTATGGGCCACAGTGTGATTGATGTGAAGCTGAGCGCAAACTCAAACAAGGACACAGCTGTGATAAAGAGAAACACTTGCATGGCACACAAGTGCCAGGGACCGAGCAGGCTTTGACATTGTCATAAATGTCATAATTAAAAGGCTACGCATCAATCGTGGCTGCTGTAACTGCAGACATGTAAAGTGTGCCATTACTTCCCTTTCTTTTCTTGGAAATTATGGTTTTAATTCAGTCGGGGACTTTGATTTTCTGAACAGAATGCATAGAGTAGGTCAAATTTTAATTATGTCTCTGTGTAGTCCATCTACAAACTAGAACAGATGCTGCATCAGATAACACTAGATCAAGAACGTAGGATCTGAAAGTGATGCTCTGTCATGTGCAGGGTTGGGCAAAATTCAAAATTTAAGTATTATCTTCCTATTACATTTACATTTACATTTAGTCATTTAGCAGACGCTTTTATCCAAAGCGACTTACAAATGAGGACAATGGAAGCAATCAAAATCCACAAAAGAGCAATGATATACAAGTGCTATAACAAGTCTCAGTTAGCTTAACACAGTACACGTAGCAAGGATTTTTTTAAATTATATAATAAATAAAAAGAAAACAGATAGAATAGAAAAAGAATAGAGCAAGCTAGTGTTAGAGGCCTTTTTTTGCTTTTGTTAATTGTATAATAAATAAAAAGAAAACAAATAGATAGAATACAAAAAGAATAGAGAAGCTAGTGTTAGTTTTTTTTTTTAAAGAAAATAAGCAGTTAGTAAATGAATAGAGTGCAAGTCTAAAAGGGGCAAGTGTTTTTTAAAGAATAGAATTAGAATAGAGAGTGCTAGAGTTAGAGGGTCAAATAAAGATGGAAGAGATGTGTTTTTAGCCGATTCTTGAAGATGGCTAAGGACTCGGAGATGGCTAAGATGGCTAAGATGACTGCTCGGACTGAGTCGGGCAGGTCATTCCACCAGGAGGGAACATTTAATTTAAAAGTCTGTGAAAGTGATTTTGTGCCTCTTTGGGATGG
>NW_015549590.1:2618171-2619166 GCF_001515605.1 Sinocyclocheilus anshuiensis | reverse complement strand
AATTCAGACCTGTCACTTTCCACATCCTCAAAACAAATCAGACACATGTTTACCCATCAAACACTCAGCTTTCTGTAGTGTGTAGGTGCCCCTACAAAGGAAAAAGCACTACGCCTTTCCAGCTTCCCCTCCCTCGTGCTAGAGTTAGAGGGTCAAATAAAGATGGAAGAGATGTGTTTTTAGTCGATCCTTGAAGATGGCTAAGGACTCGGAGATGGCTAAGATGGCTAAGATGACTGCTCGGACTGAGTCGGGCAGGTCATTCCACCAGGAGGGAACATTTAATTTAAAAGTCTGTGAAAGTGATTTTGTGCCTCTTTGGGATGGCACAATAAAACTTGCAGAATGCAAGCTTCTAGCTTCTATTAACTAATGAGTTGGAATTTGCGATGAATTGAGCTACTTTAGCAATAGCTTCTTAAGCATCATGTTGTTTTGTTTTAAAGACTTTTGGATAAATTAACTAGGGTAAAAAAAAAAAGGTTTCTCCACTAAGCTAACTTGCTACTTTACTAAATAGAATAAATAAATATTTAAATATATATCAGTAAAATACTTTTAGCTGATGCTTTTAATACTTAAAATTTCTAGATGTGCAAATATTGATTATTAATATCTTAAATATTATACCCCATTTTTTATTTAATTTAACTCTATTTTTTAAGTGAAGTGAAGTGAAGTGACATGTGGCCAAGTATGGTTACCCATACTAGGAACTAGTGCTCTGCATTTAACCCATCCTAAGTGCACACACACAGCAGTGAACACACACACCCGGAGCAGAATGATTATATGACTAGACTAGAGCATAATGGCGCGTCTCACGTGTCGAATGTGATCCTGCAGGTTCTTCAGACCGAAGGAGCGCATCACAAACCACAGCTTCAGAGAGCGAAAGCGGCGGCTCAGAGAGATCTGCCAGTGCTGCGGGAGATGAGCGCTAATCAATACACAGCAGGGAGACAAACAGATAAACACATTCTTACTAGCGTAAC
>NW_015549590.1:2612715-2616114 GCF_001515605.1 Sinocyclocheilus anshuiensis | reverse complement strand
AATTCAGACCTGTCACTTTCCACATCCTCAAAACAAATCAGACACATGTTTACCCATCAAACACTCAGCTTTCTGTAGTGTGTAGGTGCCCCTACAAAGGAAAAAGCACTACGCCTTTCCAGCTTCCCCTCCCTCCCTTCCTTTTGTGACCGGACGGCTGAGAGCCGGAGAATGGAGCGTCGTCGCCGAGTGTGGGGCCATCCGGCCTCCGCTCCAGTCGCTTCCTTCCCACAACTTAAAATGTGCTGTCGTGAACATTCTGAGTCACGCTTCAGAGACCAGCCGATGTAACATGCGTGTGTGTGTCTGCCTTCGCAGGTGAATAACATTATACTTCAGGATGTGCGTCATGAGGAGGCTGTGGCCGCCCTGAAGAACACTTCAGACATGGTCTATCTGAAAGTGGCCAAGCCGGGACCAGTACATCTCAACGACATGTACGCCCCACCAGACTACTCTAGCAGTACGTACCTTCTATTGCTGATCTCCATCCACCCTATGCCCTTACGAGCTTAAAATCTGTCCATTTTAAAGCTCTAGCACATGACTATTTTTACTGCATTGATAAACGTGAAAGGGACTTGGTGGTTGTGTCAATTCAAATATAACCTGCGTCCCTATCTGCTTTTATCTTTAACCCTGTAATGAAAGCGAGTGGTGCAGTGCCTGTGAGTGCTGTGGAGTTTTGTAACTGTACTGTGGTGTAGCAGTGGGCGCTATTTTCAGACACCCACACACACTGCACTGCTGCTCCCATCACAGCACCAATCCCTTCCTCCCACTGAGAGACGAGGCTTTCACACAATCCACCTGCACAAATGCACACAGCGGCCAAAATTAACTTTTTGCTACACCTGCCAATGGTGGCTGAATATCTCTTATTGGCTATGAAACTGCATTTTAATTAAAATATTTTATATATTTTATTTATTTTGGTCAGTTGAAAAGATAAGATAAGCCAGTCTCTTAATGAAAGTCTCTGAATGAAAGTACACCTATGGTATTGTTCCTCATACAGTATTTTTGAAGGTTTAATCCAGGAATATTGTACATACAGTAAATTGCCCTCCAAAACGCAAAGTAGAATTATGGCCAATATCAGCATGAATCCTTTTCTGACATAAATGCATTAAAGTAACCTGAAATTATAATTGAAAGCAAGCAATAATGATTTTGTCTTTTGATTAGATAATAAAGGACATGCACTATCGTTCAAAAGGATTTTTTAATGAATACTTTTATTTAGCAAGGACACATTAAATTGATCAAAAGTGACAGTAAAAACATTTACTGTATACTGTTGCAAAAGATTTCTATTTAAAAAAATGCTGCTATTTCTATCAAAGAATCCTGAAAAAATGGTTCACGGTTACCTCAAAAATATTAAGCAGCACAACTGTTTTCAACAATGATAATAAGAATTGTTTCTTGAGAATCAAATCAGAGCGCTGTACATTCACTCCCCCCACCTACAATCCCTGCCGGACCTGAGACTCAAACTCACAACCTTTGGGTTACGAGTCCGACTCTCTAACCATTAGGCCACGACTTCCCTCTATTAGGCCACAACTTCCCTCTTTAAAGGTATTCCTTTAAAATAAAGGAATACCTTATAACGCTCTAAAAATATAATGTTGTTATGTGCTTTTATGCATTTTGCTATTTATTTATTAATTTGTAAGTAATTATTTTATTGATATAATTATTTTATTTAATTTTAGAATTTAAATATGTATTTATTGTTGTCTCCTGCAGTGTATGTTAGTTAATATGCCTGTTAGTTAATATATAATATATAATTAATAATAATAATAGTTTTTATTAATAATAAATAGTAGAATGGAGCGTCGTCGCCGAGTGTGGGGCCATCCGGCCTCCGCTCCAGTCGCTTCCTTCCCACAACTTAAAATGTGCTGTCGTGAACATTCTGAGTCACGCTTCAGAGACCAGCCGATGTAACATGCGTGTGTGTGTCTGCCTTCGCAGGTGAATAACATTATACTTCAGGATGTGCGTCATGAGGAGGCTGTGGCCGCCCTGAAGAACACTTCAGACATGGTCTATCTGAAAGTGGCCAAGCCGGGACCAGTACATCTCAACGACATGTACGCCCCACCAGACTACTCTAGCAGTACGTACCTTCTATTGCTGATCTCCATCCACCCTATGCCCTTACGAGCTTAAAATCTGTCCATTTTAAAGCTCTAGCACATGACTATTTTTACTGCATTGATAAACGTGAAAGGGACTTGGTGGTTGTGTCAATTCAAATATAACCTGCGTCCCTATCTGCTTTTATCTTTAACCCTGTAATGAAAGCGAGTGGTGCAGTGCCTGTGAGTGCTGTGGAGTTTTGTAACTGTACTGTGGTGTAGCAGTGGGCGCTATTTTCAGACACCCACACACACTGCACTGCTGCTCCCATCACAGCACCAATCCCTTCCTCCCACTGAGAGACGAGGCTTTCACACAATCCACCTGCACAAATGCACACAGCGGCCAAAATTAACTTTTTGCTACACCTGCCAATGGTGGCTGAATATCTCTTATTGGCTATGAAACTGCATTTTAATTAAAATATTTTATATATTTTATTTATTTTGGTCAGTTGAAAAGATAAGATAAGCCAGTCTCTTAATGAAAGTCTCTGAATGAAAGTACACCTATGGTATTGTTCCTCATACAGTATTTTTGAAGGTTTAATCCAGGAATATTGTACATACAGTAAATTGCCCTCCAAAACGCAAAGTAGAATTATGGCCAATATCAGCATGAATCCTTTTCTGACATAAATGCATTAAAGTAACCTGAAATTATAATTGAAAGCAAGCAATAATGATTTTGTCTTTTGATTAGATAATAAAGGACATGCACTATCGTTCAAAAGGATTTTTTAATGAATACTTTTATTTAGCAAGGACACATTAAATTGATCAAAAGTGACAGTAAAAACATTTACTGTATACTGTTGCAAAAGATTTCTATTTAAAAAAATGCTGCTATTTCTATCAAAGAATCCTGAAAAAATGGTTCACGGTTACCTCAAAAATATTAAGCAGCACAACTGTTTTCAACAATGATAATAAGAATTGTTTCTTGAGAATCAAATCAGCATATTAGAGTGATTTCTGAAGGATCATGTGACACTGAAGCCATTACAGGAATAAATTACATTTTAACTATAATTTTAAAACAGGAAACAGAAAAGTATAGAATTAAATAATATTTCACAGTATTATGTTTTTTGATCAAATAAGGTTTCTATATTTTGTATTGGTTTTGTATAGGTTTCTGTATTAAAGGGGTCATATGATGTTGCTAAAAAGAACATTATTTTGTGTATTTGGTGTAATGAAATGTGTTTATGCGGTTTAAAGTTCAAAAAACACATTATTTTCC